>NW_027139287.1:0-300000 GCF_035084215.1 Heptranchias perlo
AGAGTTCCAGATTCCCACTCCCCTTTGTGTGAAGAAATGCTTCCTGACATCACCCCTGAACGGCCGGGCTCTAATTTTAAGATTATTCCCCCTTGTTCTGGACTCCCCCCACCAGAGGAAATAGTTTCTCTCTTTCGACCCCATCAAATCCTTTAATCATCTTAAACCCCTCGATTCGATCACCCCTTAATCTTCTACACTCGAGGGAATACAAGCCTCGTCTCTGCAACCTGTCCTCGTAATTTAACCCTTTTAGCCCCGGTATCATTCTGGTGAATCTGCACTGCACCCCCTCCGAGGCCGATATATCCTTCCTGAGGGGACGGTGCCCAGAACTGGACGCAGTGTCTCCAGATGGGGTCTGACCAGAGCTCTGTCCAGCTGTAATATAACTTCCACCTCTTTGTATTCCAGCCCTCGAGATAAAGGCCAACGTTCCATTATCCTTTTTAATGATCTTTTTGTACCTTTCCACCATTGGGAGGGTGGTGTGGGGAGGGAGCTGTGGGGGACAGTTCCGGGCTGGAGCCAGGGTGTAACCTCTCTGTTTCCCCTCCCCCAGGTGACGGACTCCTCCGGACACATCCTGTACTCTAAGGAGGAGGCGACTAAGGGCAAATTCGCCTTCACCACTGACGACTACGACATGTTCGAGATCTGCTTCGAGAGCCGCCTGCCCCCGGGTGAGTGAGTCCGAGGGGGGGGTCCTGGGGTACGGGGAGGGCTCGGGCAGAAATAATAATAAAAGGGAAAATAGCTCACTGATAAGAAAAAGGGATGAGAGCAAAGTCCAGGTCACAAATAGTGTCACAGGTAATATAAATACTTCAGGTTCATCAAAAAAATACAGGAAATAATAAAATAACTGATTAAAAAATAATACAGCAGTGATGAAAAACAAGTGTGATATATTTAAGAAGTGAGAAAAACAGCATCAGAACCTACGAATTAAGAGCAGGAGTAGGCCATTCGGCCCCTCTGCCATTTGATAAGATCATGGCTGATCTGATTGTGACCTCAACCCTACTTTCCTGTCCATCTACTGTAACCTTTGACTCCCCTGTTAATCAGGAATCTATCTAACTCAGCCTTAAAAATATTCACTGACCCTGCCTCCACCGCTCTCTGGGGAAGGGAGTTCCACAGACTCACCACCCTCTGAGAGAAAAAGTTTCTCCTCATCTCCGTCTTAAATGGGAGACCATTTATTTTTAAACTGTGGTCCCCGAGTTCTAGTCTCTCCCACAAGGGGAAACATCCTCTCAGCATCTGCCCCTTCGAGTCTCCTCACGATCTTTAATGTTTCAGTAAGATCACCTCTCATTCTTCTAAACACCAGTGTGTACAGGCCCAACTTGTCCAACCATTCCTCATAAGATAACCCCCTCATCCCAGGAATCAGTCGAGTGAACCTTCTCTGAACCGCCTCCAAAGCAAGTATGTCCTTCCTTAAATAAGGAGACCAAAACTGCACACAGTATATTCTAGATGTGGTCCAGTAGGTCTGTTGCCCAAATAAGAGTTCTACACACAAGTGCAGATAGCATAAGGAATAAAACAAGTGAATCAGACAGTTAAAACAAGTATAAAAGGACTGTTAGCAACATAGCTGCCAGACTGGGCCTGCGGCAGGTGATGAGCAAACCAACACGAGGGAAAAACCTACTTGACTTTGCCCTCACCAATCCACCTGTCGCAGATGCATCTGTCCATGACAGTATTGGTAGGAGTGACCACCGCACAGTCCTCGTGGAGACGAAGTCCCGTCTTCGCACTGAGGACACTATCCAACGTGTTGTGTGGCACTACCACCGTGCTAAATGGGATAGATTCAGAACAGATCTCGCAGCTCAAAACTGGGCATCCATGAGGCGCTGTGGGCCATCAGCAGCAGCAGAATTGTATTCCAGCACAATCTGTAACCTCATGGCCCGACATTTTCCTCACTCCACCATCACCAACAAGCCAGGGGATCAACCCTGGTTCAATGAGGAGTGAGGAAGAGCATGCCAGGAGCACCACCAGACGTATCTAAAAATGAGGTGCCAACCAGGTGAAGCTACAACACAGGACTACATGCATGGTAAACAGCAGAAGCAACATGCTATAGACAGAGCTAAGCAATTCCACAACCAACGGATCAGATCAAAGCTCTGCAGTCCTGCCACATCCAATTGTGAATGGTGGACAATTAAACAACTAACGGAAGGAGGAGGCTCTGTAAACATCCCCATCCTCAATGATGGCGGAGTCCAGCGTGAGTGCAAAAGACAAGGCTGAAGCGTTTGCAACCATCTTCAGCCAGAAGTGCCAAGTGGATGATTCGTCTCGGCCTCCTCCCGATATCCCCACCATCACAGAAGCCAGTCTTCAGCCAATTTGATTCACTCCACGTGATATCAAGAAACAAGATTGGGAGTGTTAAGAACCTCGTCCCTCTCTACAACCTCTCCCCTCGCCTCCAGTGCTTCAATATCCTTTCTGTAGTGTGGGTCTCTCAAGTCAACAATGGATTTACTACATCTTTGTCCGATCTTACAGACCGTCTCTCTCTCTCTCTCTCTCTCCCTGCCCAGATCGCCAAGGCGGAGAAGCTGAAGCCACTTGAGGTGGAGCTGCGACGATTGGAGGATCTGTCAGAGTCGATCGTCAATGACTTTGCCGACATGAAGCAGCGAGAGGAAGAGATGAGGGACACCAATGGTAGGAGCACCCAGCACAGGCTTCAGTCTGCAACACCCGCCCCTTCTCCACTTACTGCTCTCGGTCTCGGGGACCCTGTCTCGTTCCTCGGTCAGCGTCACTCACCCCTCCGAGTCAGAAGTTTGTGGGTTTTAGCTCCCTCCACCTCCCGGGACATAAGCCCCTCTCCCCTTCTCTCCCCCATAGCACGAGCCTCAGCTTCATACGGTTATCCAGTTGTCCTGTGAAAGATGCAGTGGGCTCTGCTTGAGGCACTTTGTGGCAAAGCATCCCTTGCCCCAACTGCCCTCCACTAGCCCTCGGAGTAAAGAGGGGTGGTCTAGGGCTTGGGTACCAGGGGACCAGGGGTTAAAAGGACTGCAGGACTGATCCCCAGTGTCAAAGGGACTTAGTTTTTTAAAAACGTACATTTATTTCGCCCCTTCCACGATCTCGGGACGTCCCAGATCACTTTATAGCCAATAATGTACTATTTTGAAGTGTAGTCACTGTTGCAATTTAGTAAACGGGCAGCCAACTTGCACACAGCAAGATCCCACAAACAGCGTTGTGATAATGACCAGATAATCTGTGTTTTAGTGGCATTGGTTGAGGGATAAATATTGGCCAGAACACCCAGGGGAGAATTCTGCTCTTCTCCCATTAGTGTCCGTGGGATCTTTTATGTCCACCTGAGAGGGGCAGGCAGGGACTCAGTTTAACGTCTCATCGGAAAGACGGCACCTCAGACAGTGCGGCACTCCCTCAGTACTGCACTGGGAGTGTCGGCCTGGATGAGGTGCTCGAGTCTCTGGAGTGGGGCTCGAAGCCACGACCTTCTGACAAGGGGGCCTTGTAGAGGCAGATAAGATTCTGCATATTTTCATTCCAAGTTTGACTGCAGGATAAGGGAAGGTGTGTACAAACTGGGGCGAGTGTGGGCAGGATGGAACACCCGGAGGGGAGGCTCTCAGTCGGGTAGCGGAGGGAAAACACAGAGTCCTTTCATGGGCCGTTAGATGGGGTGCTCCATGGGCTGGAGGCCTCCATTCATCTGAACCAGGGAGTTGGAGTCAGAGGGCTGGGACCTTTCTACACCAGAGGGCAGAGTTGTGGAATAAGTTTTTGGGGAAGGACGGTATAAACGGGGTCCAGAGACAGAAGGGATCATTTGAAGCCCCTGGGATTAAAGGGACAGTGGCTGCATGGTTACAAAATTGGCTAAGGGACAGAGAGTAGTGGTGAACAGTTGTTTTTCAGACTGGAGGGAAATATACAGTTGTGTTCCCCAGGGGTCAGTATTAGGACCACTGCTCTTTTTGATATATATTAATGACTTGCACTTGGGTATTCAGGGTATTTCAAACTTTGCAGATGATACGAAACTTGGAAATGTAGTAAACAATGTGGAGGATAGTAACAGACTTCAGGAGGACATAGACTGGTGGAATGGGCAGACACATGGCAGATGAAATTTAACGCAGAGAAGTGGGAAGTGATACATTTTGGTAGGAAGAATGAGGAGAGGCAATATAAACTAAATGGTACAATTTTAAAGGGAATGCAGGAACAGAGAGACCTGGGGAGTGCACAGACACAAATCCTTGAAGGTGACAAATTGAGAAGGCTGTTAAAAAAAGCATACAGGATCCTGGGCTTTATTAATAGAGGCATAGAGTACGAAAGCACGGAAGTTATACTAAACCTTTCTAAAACACTGGTTAGGCCTCAGCTGGAGTATTGTGTCCAATTCTGGGCACCACACTTTAGGAAGGATGTCAAAGCCTTGGAGAGGGTGCAGAGGAGATTTACTGGAATGGTACCAGGGATGAGGGATTTCAGTTATGTAGAGAAACTGGGGTTGTTCTCTTTAGAGCAGAGAAGGTTACGGGGAGATTTAATAGAGGTGTTCAAAATTATGAAGGGTTTTAATAGACTAAATAAAGAGAAAGTATTTCCAGTGGCAGAAGGGTCGGTAACCAGAGGACACAGATTTAAGGTAATTGGCAAAAGAACCAGATGGCGATGAGGGTTTTATTTTATGCAGCGAGTTATGATCTGGAATGCGCTGCCTGAAAGGGCGGAGGAAGCAGATTTAATAATAACTTTCAAAAGGGAATTGGATAAACACTGAAAGGAAACATTTGCAGGGCTATGGGGAAAGGGCAGGGGAGTGGGACTAATGGGACAGCTCTTTCAAAGAGCCAGCACAGGCACGATGGGCCGAGAGGCCTCCTGTGCTGTAAGATTCTATGTGGTGGGATTGACCTGTTAGAAAGGGACAGGGTGTCAGTTGTGGACAGAGTGATGCTCCCATGAAAGGCCTGCCATGTCCCTGCTCTCACCTGAGCTGTTTAGCGAGAGTGGATCCAGGATGGGGATTCGGGGGAGGGAGTGACCCCAGGCATCGACCAAAGGCCAGACTCGGAGCAGCAGTGACCCAGGAGCAGGGAAACGGTGCCCGGGGCAGCAAGGTGAAAGGAAGAGGGAGGGCTGCCTTCAGTGAAGTGATCTTAGTGCAGATTGAATCCACTCCTCCAACCTGTTTGATGAGCCCCTCTCTCTCTCTCTCTCCCTCCGTGCAGAGTCCACCAGTGCTCGTGTCCTGTATTTCAGCATCTTCTCCATGTGCTGCCTCGTCGGCCTGGCCACCTGGCAGGTCTTCTACCTGCGACGCTTCTTCAAAGCCAAGAAGCTCATTGAGTAACGACGATGTGTGTGTGTGTGTGTGTAAAACGTTGGCCCGTGTGTGTCTGTCTGTGCCTGGAGAGTGTTCAGTGGGTGGGGTTAATTTACAATAATGTCTCTTTATATTAAATGGGGTGCTTTGAATGTTTAAACTGCAGGTTGTGTTTTAATTCGTAGCATTGCAGTCAGTAATTGGCCCCCGGTCGGTGTTTCAGACCAGTCTGAGGGAGTCCTGGAAACAATCAGTATCCTCAGACATGCCCTGGATCAGGAGGTGGGACCAATAGTGTTCGCTGCCCTGAGCTTTCGATGATTGATTGATTGTTTTCGGAAGGTACTGGGATTAATTCCACCCGGCCCCGTTGCTCCCCAGGAGAGAGAGAGAGACAAACGTCCGAACTTCTTTGGGAAAAATCTAACGTTTGTAGAAGTTCCTCTCCAACTCATTTGCCGGTGTGATGCTGCACAGTGTCGAGTGGATTCCTGGAGGAATGCTGCAGGGAGGGAGAGTGCACTGGGGGCTGCATTTCCTTCACTGTGTTGGACTTCACCTGATGGTCATCAGGCAGAGCTGGTGACAGCCGCTCCACCCTGACCCCGCTGCACCTTGAACCTCGTCGGATCGTACAGCACAGGAGGAGGCCGTTCGGCCCATCGTGCCTGTGCCGGCTCTTTGAAACAGCTCTCCAATTAGTCCCACTCCCCCCCTGCTCTTTCCCCGCGGTCCTGCAGATTTCTCCCCTTCAAATATTTGTCCAGTTCCCTTTTGAAAGTTATTGCTCAATCTGCCTCCACCGCCCATTCCAGATCAGAACAACTCGCTGCGTAAAGAGAGAATTCTCCTCCTCTCCCATCTGGTTCTTTCCAAAATTAGAGTAAATCTGTGTCCTCTGATCGAACCCTGCTCCCCTCTAACCCTCGCCCCCCCCTCGACTCCCCCCCCGGGCCTGCCCCTCGCCCCCCGGGCCTGCCCCTCGCCCCCCGGGCCTGCCCCTCGATCCCCGGGCCTGCCCTTCGATTCCCCCCAGGCCTGGCCCTCGCCCCTCGCACCCCCACCTTAGGCTAACATTCTGCGGGCCGCGATTATCCCCGCTATCAAACCTCGCGTCATCCGAGGGCCCCCGGTGGTCCTGCTCCCCCTGGGTGAGGCCACAGCAGCTCGACTGGTTCTTTAAGGCAGGGCCGTGTCCTTGTGACAGTCAGTCCAGAATAGTTTCAGTGAGCAAAATGGGGTTCACTTTTCCCCTCTGTGTTGATCCACCAGCACCAAGTTAAATGGCTGCATCAAACACTCTGTGAGAATGTGATGTGAGGGTTCTGGACTGTTTTGACAATGAATCCGGGTGGGTAATTTGGGGCCTGTATCTGACATTGGAGACTCCAGTTTGATCAGTGCCCGTTCACAGTCTGTCCAACACCCTGATTTAAATGTGCTGCTCGTGTGAAGGTTGCCAGTCAGACCTGCTGTGTGATGCCCATCTTGACCAGGGGCTTTACGTGCTTTTAATAAGTTCTCTGCAGCGAGCAAGTGCAGCTCTCCCCGTGTCTTTCAACACCGCATGGCGTGGGCCCACTGCAGGCCCAGGGGAGGTGCGGAGCCCGAGCAGTTCGACCCTCGGAGCTTCAAGGCAGGGACAGAGTGAAACTTGTACCGTTTGGGCGGATCAAACTTCGAAAACTCGCCTCTCCTCCTCCTGCTCCCTGCGTGAGTGGCCAGAGACTGCGGCCTCTCCCTGTCCCTGTCTAAACCATTCCAGTCTTTGGGAATGTTTACAAACTCATTCCAAGAATAAAATTAATTTTCAACTGAAAGCTGGAGTCGGGAGTGTGTTGTGTCAGAACAGGGCTTGGAATTTAATCCGGAGAAGTGTGAGGTAATGCATTTGGGACCAGCAAATAAGGCAAGGGAGCACACAATAAATGGGAGGATACTGAAAGGTGTAGAAGAAGTGAGGGACCTTGGAATACATGTCCACAGATTCCTGAAGGTAGCAGGACAGGTAGATAAGGTGGTTAACAAGGCAAATGAAATTCTTTCCTTTATTAGACACGGCATAGAATACAAGACCAGGGAGGTTATGCTGGAACTGTATAAAACAATGGTTCGGCCCACAACTTGAGTACTGTGTACAGTTCTGGTCACCACATTACAGGATGGGTGTAATTGCACTAGAGAGGGTACAGGGGAGATTTACGAGGATGTTGCCAGGACTGGATAATTTTAGCTATGAAGAAAGATTGGATAGGCTGGGATTGTTCTCTTTGAAACTGAGGAGGCTGAGGATTGATTTAATTGAGGTGTACAAATTTATGTGTGGCCGAGATAGGCTGGACAGGAAGGACTGATTTCCCTTAGCAGAGAGGTCAACAAACAAGGAGCAGGGCATAGATTTAAAGTGATTGGTGGAAGGATTATTGAGGAGCTGAGAAAACATTTTTCACCCAGAGGCTGGTAGGTGTCTGGAACTCACTGCCTGAAAGGGTGGTAGAGGCAGAAACCCTCAACTCATTTAAAAGGTACCCGGATATGCACCTGAAGTGCCGTGACCGACAAGGCTATGGACCAAGTGCTGGAAAGTGGGATTAGACTGGGTGGCTCATTTTCGGCTGGCGCGGACACAATGGACTGAATGGCCTCCTTCTGTGCTGTAAATTTTCTATGATTCCATGATTCTAATTAACACTAAGCAGGGTAGTTCAGGGATCATGAGAACACTACTGAAGAAAAGTAACTGCTGGGAACCAAGCAATGAGTCCTTGTAAACCACAGATTAGGGAAGTTCCAGCTTCAGGAACAGAGATGGATCACAACAGGGTATAAAAGTGAGGGGATACTGAAGTAAGGGGCAGTTGGGACTGGAGACACCGGAGATCAAGCTCAGGGAGTCCGTGGTTCCATCCAGAGGGCTGATCTCGTCTACACGGGGGATTTGCATGTTTACTCTGGTATGGGAGAGGAAAGAGAATTTGCTCATATATTTCTTAATGAGGTATTAAAGTTGCTGACTCTCAGACTTGTTAATTAATAAGACAATGCATTATTTAGAACCTTCCATCCCTAAGTCTCTCTGCTGCTCTACTTTTAAACTTTGACCATTTAGTTTACATTTCATTTCATTTTTCTTCCTCTCAAAATGCATCACGACACATTTCTCTGCATTAAATTTCACCTGGCCCATTTACTAACCCGTGGACGTCACAATGAAGTCACTGACTCCTCTTCACAGTTCCCCACGCTGCCAATTTTGGCGTCATCTGGAGATTTTCACCTTGTGTCCCACATACCCAAGCTCAGATCATTCTCTATATTGAGGTTAGCAATGGTCCCAACACTGACCCTGGGGGACACCACTGTTTACATCCCTCCAGTCTGGAGAACATCCATTAACCACTACTCTCTGTTTTCTGCCCTTTACACAACTTCCGATACACACTGCCTCATTCCTTTTAATGCGGTAAGTACTAATTTTATCAACAAGCCTCCTGTCCGGCATCTTACCAAACACCCTTTCACAATCAATGTTGACTACATTCCCTTTATCAGTGGACTTGAGTTATCTCAAATGATCCATGTTGGCTGTTCTTAATTAATGTGTTTTTCTAACAAATGTTGAAATGTTTGCTCCACCTCATCTAGTTTGATCTGTTTCAAGACGCAACAGAAAGGTCGAGTTGTCTCCTGGAGTTTAAGATCAATTAGGTTTTAAAAATGATGTTTCAGACAATGAGGGACATCTGGGTTTAAACCCGCCCATTCTATGCCACAACTCCCGCCCCTCACACACTCCGATTCGTTGGAGGACCAACTCACCCTGTCACCCCTCCAGTCAATTTGCGCTCCTCCTATTGGTCCGGAACTCTCCTTAATCACCAGGGCGGGATTAGTGTTGAGACTGACATCCTGAGGTGCAGTTCGAAAATAAACCTGAATTGAACCCGTCGGTTGCAACATTTAAAAAAACGAATTTAATAAAAGTTACCAAAAAATATTTTCTGGAGTTCACCAAAGTGGTGGAGCGTCTACGCTGTGTGTTTGTGCCGGTTTCAATGGCACGAAGAGCTGGGGTTTCAGTTTATTTTATTTTCCTTGGTCCAAACGCGCTCTCCCTGCTTCCAATGTCTTTGTTTTTCGGCCTGATATTAAGATCATCAATGGCGGCTGCATCACCCAGCATGCAGCGCGGTTCAGATTGTGCCCCATCTGAATCAGTGGAGCCCAGTGCGCAGGCGCAGTAGTGACTTATTATCAGTCAGTGTGTCCTGAGCATGCGCGGCCAGTCGAGGCTGCGGGAGGAGCGCGTTCGGTGCAGGTCAGAGGATCGGAGCAAGAGGCTCAATAAACCCCGGGGCCCGGGTCCGGGCTCAGGCCCAGGCTCAGGCTTTACAAACCCCGAGTGCGGCCCCAGACCCGAATATAAAACAGTGAACATTATCCCCCCCTCACTACCCGCCGGGAAATGAAGGGGAAATGGGGCTCGGTCAGGGAGCGTCTGTAAATGAAGGAGAAATGGGGATCGGTCAGGGAGCGTCTGTAAATGAAGGAGAAATGGTGATCGATCAGGGAGCGTCTGTAAATGAAGGAGAAATGGTGATCGGTCAGGGAGCGTCTGTAAATGAAGGAGAAATGGTGATCGGTCAGGGAGCGTCTGTAAATGAAGGGGAAATGGTGATCGGTCAGGGAGCGTCTGTAAATGAAGGAGAAATGGTGATCGGTCAGGGAGCATCTGTAAATGAAGGAGAAATGGTGATCGGTCAGGGAGCGTCTGTAAATGAAGGGGAAATGGTGATCGGTCAGGGAGCGTCTGTAAATGAAGGAGAAATGGTGATCGGTCAAGGAGCGTCTGTAAATGAAGGAGAGATGGTGATCTCTCTATCTTCAGTCATCCAGGGAGCTCTAGCTTTGGATGCTGTTCCTTTCCTCCTCGTGGGAATCTGTCCACTCTGTACCCAAACCCACCCCTCCTTGAAGGCCTCCCACTGTTCAATTACTGTTCTGCCTGCCAATTTTTGATACCAATCCACCTGGACAAGATCCCTTTTGAACTCACTGGAATTAGCCCTCCTCCAGTTAAGAATTTTCACATTTGACTGTCCCCTGTCCTTTTCCATAACTGTTCTAAACCTAATGAGATTATGATCACTGCTGCCCCACTGAAACATGCTCCACCTGCCCCACTTCATTCTCCACACCGAGCCCACTGCTGTACTCACACTCTCTCACACTCACACTCATACTCTCTCTCACACCCTTTGACTTATGGTTTAGGGCCACTGAAAGATGATTCGATGGATTCGGATTTCAGCACAGGGAGGAGGGAGAGTGTGTGGGACGGGGATTTACAGCTTTGAGTAATGAGAGAGGAAATAGTGTTCCATAGAAAGTAGAGTTATCTGATCTGAATTTCTATCCTGTAATTACAGTGATAACTTTTATAAACTCCTTTTACAGGGGAGGATTTGCAGAGGGAAACTCAAACCAAAGATCACGTCAAGATCTGACAGAGTCACTCGATTCATCAGGACCTGAATATCATCGGCCTTTGAATGTGGAAGGAGAAATGTTTGTCTGTTCTGTCTGTGGGAGAAGATTTCAAACATCAGTGTGAGTGGAAAAGCACCGAGACACACACACCCGAGTGAGAGTGTTCCAGTGCACTGACTGTGGAAAGTGCTTTAACCAGTTACACAGCCAGAAAAAACATCGCACCGTTCACAGAGGGGAGAAACCGTACACGTGTTCTGTGTGTGGACGAGGTTTCAACTGATCGTCCAACCTGGAGAGACACAAGGACACCCGGACCATGGAGAAACCGTGGAAATGTGGGGACTGTGGGAAGGGATTCAATTCCCCCTCCAGGCTGGAAATTCATCGACACAGTCACACTGGGGAGAGGCCGTTCACCTGCTCCGTGTGTGGGAAGGGATTTGCTCAGTTATCCAACCTGCTGACACACCAGCGAGTTCACTCTGATGAGAGACCTTTTAAATGTTCTGACTGTGAGATGAGGTTTAAAAGCAAAATTAATCTGCTGATACACCAACGCACTCACACTGGGGAGAGGCCGTTCTCCTGCTCCGTGTGTGGGAAGGGATTCACTCAGTCATCCACCCTGTTGACACACCAGCGAGTTCACACTGGGGAGAGACCTTTTAAATGTTCTGACTGTGAGAAAAGGTTTAAATGCAAAAGGAATCTGCTGACACACCAATGTACCCACACTGGGGAGAGGCCGTTCTCCTGCTCCGTGTGTGGGAAGGGATTCACTCAGTCATCCACCCTGTTGACACACCAGCGAGTTCACACTGGGGAGAGCCCGTTCACCTGCTCCGTGTGTGGGAAGGGATTCACTCAGTCATCCCTCCTCCTGACACACCAGCGAGTTCACACTGGAGAGAGGCCGTTCACCTGCTCCATGTGTGGGAAGGGATTCACTCGATCATCCCACCTCCTGACACACCAGCGAGTTCACTCTGATGAGAGATCTTTTAAATGTTCTGACTGTGAGAAGAGTTTTAAAAGCAAAAGTAATCTGCTGACACACCAACGCACTCACACTGGGGAGAGACCGTTCATCTGCTCTGTGTGTGGGAAGGAATTCACTCGCTCATCTGAGCTTCTGACACACCAGCGAGTTCACACTGGGGAGAGGCCTTTTAAATGTTCTGACTGTGAGAAGAGGTTTAAAAGCAAAATTGAACTGCTGAAACACCAACGCACTCACACTGGGGAGAGGCCGTTCATCTGCTCTGTGTGTGGGAAGGGATTCACTCAGTCATCTCACCTCCTGACACACCAGCGAGTTCACACTAATGAGAGACCTTTTAAATGTTCTGACTGTGAGAAGAGGTTTAAAAGCAAAATTGAACTGCTGAGACACCAACGTACCCACACTGGGGAGAGGCCGTTCATCTGCACCGTGTGTGGGAAGAGATTCACTCAGTCATCCATCCTGCTGACACACCAGCGAGTTCACTCCGATGAGAGACCTTTTAAATGTTCTGACTGTGAGAAGAGGTTTAACAGCAAATTCAATCTGCTGACACACCAACGCACTCACACTGGGGAGAGGCCGTTCACCTGCTCAGTGTGTGGGAAGGAATTCGCTTGGTCATCAAACCTTCTGAAACACCAGCGAGTTCACACTGAGAGACCTTTAAATGTTCTGACTGTGGGAAGAGATTTAAAATCAGAAACAAACTGCTGAGACACCAACGTACCCACACTGGGGAGAGACTTTTCATCTGCACCGTGTGTGGGAAGAGATTCACTCAGTCATCCATCCTGCTGACACACCAGCGAGTTCACTCCGATGAGAGACCTTTTAAATGTTCTGACTGTGAGAAGAGGTTTAAAAGCAAATTCAATCTGCTGACACACCAACGCACTCACACTGGGGAGAGGCCGTTCACCTGCTCAGTGTGTGGGAAGGAATTCGCTTGGTCATCAAACCTTCTGAAACACCAGCGAGTTCACACTGAGAGACCTTTAAATGTTCTGACTGTGGGAAGAGATTTAAAATCAGAAACGAACTGCTGAGACATCGACGCACTCACACTGGGGAGAGACTTTTCACCTGCTCCGTGTGTGGGAAGAGATTCACTTGATCATCCCACCTTCTGAAACATTAACTTGTTCACACTATTGAGTGACCTTTTAATGCAGTGACTGTGAGAAGAGCTTTAAAAGCAGAAATGAACTGCTGTCACATCATTGCATGCCCATTGGTTGAGAGACTGTTCACCTGCTCCGTGTGTGGGAAGGGATTCACTCAGTCATCACACGTGCTGAGACACCAGCGAGTTCACGAAATGAGCAGGTCCAACCAGCCGGTCTGTAACACAGGCCAGTGACTCAGTGCAGCTCGTGACCCAGTCACTGGGCTCCGTTATAGCCTCTCCTTTGAGTAACACACAAAGAGAAATTGTAAATCTGAAACAGAAAGAGATAATGTATAACACTTCATATCAACCACCAGTTTTTCCCTCTTTCCGGCTTTTGAAACAATCTGTTTCACAGTTTGTCAAACCCGAAACAGCCTCTGGGATTTGCTGATTGAGAATTTCAGTGGAAATTGGGACCGTCATTAAGTATCGGAACAAATATCCCCGCTGAGGTTTCGGGGTTGTTACTGGTTTATTTATATCAGTGAGTGACCAATTTTAAACTAGGTGAGGGTCGAAACCTAAGGTAAGAGCCTGGGATAGACAAGAGATTCTTCAATGTATCAAGTTAAATTACACTGATTCCACCAACACTGGACATCACATCCCTCAAACATTGTTACCTGTTACTGTATAAAACTGGTGAGGGTGGAAATGGGAAATAACTGAAAAAAACTTCATTGTATCAAAGTTAATTCTGATCATTATTATTATACAAACATTCTACAGCCGGTCCCTTAAAAAGGACCCAATATCAAACCAGTCCCCAGTCCTTCGGCCTGTGCCTATGTTGTGATTTGCACCCGCTTCTGACTGACTTGGTATCAGACGCACTCCCGTCAACAGTAAACGGATGGAGCCGGATCCATAAGAGAAAAATGAGGACCGAGCTCCGCGGTTCTCCCAGAGTGCGGGAGGCGGAGTAACAGCAGCAGACAGAGAGATCTCTCTAAACCAGCCGCTGCTGCCGGAGAGAAGCGAGTCCCGTTCCGAGCCGTGTCTGTCAGGCGCCCGCTGACCCTCTCTTCACTGAAGGGGACCGATTCAGCACCAACTCACACACCCACCATTGGATCATTGAATCACCTTCAACACCTGAATTACATCACCACTTAATCCTCTATACACGAGGAAATACAAACCTTGTCCACACAACTTGCCCTCATAATGTAACCATTTTAGCCCCGGTATCATTCTGGTCTTTCTGCGCTGCACCTCCTGCAAGGCCAATATATCCTTCCTGAGGTCTGGTGCCCAGGACTGAATGCCGTGCTCTAAATGTGGCCTTCGCAGAGTTTATAGAATTCTAACATAACTTCCACCCTTTTGAATTCCAGTTCCCTTGAGATTAAGGCCGACATTCCATTAGCCATTTTAATTATTTTTTGCACCTGTTTGCCAACTCTTCGTGATTTCCCGAATGATCTCTGCTCACCCACAGTTCCTGGCTTCTCACCATTTTGAAAATACTCTGATTTATCTTGCTTCGGGCCAAAGTGGATGGTCTCACACTTCCCCAGATTGAAACTTTGAACAGTCTGGGGCTCTTTTGTATCGAAAATAGAAGTCCTGATATGGGACTTTAAGATTATGCAAGGGTTTGATCGGTCAGATGTAGATAAGGTGTTTGTACTTTTGGGAGTGGGGACGTCAGAACTTAGGGCCATGAATATAATAGTCATCAATAAATCCAATCTGGCATTCAAGAGAAACATATTTATCCAGAGAGGCGTTAGAATGTGCAGCTCGCTCCCACAAGGAGTCGTTAATGCGAATCGCATGGATGCATTTACGGTGAAGCTGGATAAACACATGGAGGAGAAAGGAATATTCGGGTTTGCTCATCGGGTTAGATGAAGAGGGGTTGGAGGAGGCTCGTCTGCAGCATAAACACCGGTATAGTCTGGTTGGGCCGAATTGCCTGTTTCTGTGATGTACATTCGATGTAATTCTATGTAAGTTCCATCTGACACAGTTTTACCAACTCACTGAATCTCTCAATTTCCCTTTATAACTTTATGCTCCCATCTACACTACTCACTGCACCACCTAACTTGGTGTCGTCAACAAACCTGGATATACCGCTCTCTATTCCTTTATCTGCCTCATTTATACAGATCCCTGGGGGACACCACTAATCAAATCCTGTCAATTTGAGTACATACCCATTAACCCTACTCTCTGTCTCCTACCTCCAAACCAACTCCCTCCCCATGTCAATGGGTTGCTATAAATTCCACGTGCTCTCATTTCTGTTCACAGTCTCTGATGCTAAACCTTAACGAATGTCTCTGGAAGTCAATGTACACATAACACCCATAGACACTCCATTATTTACCACGTTAGTTACATCTTCAAAACGGTCAACTAGTTTCGTTAGACTTGACTTACACTTTACAAATCCATGCTGGCTCTCTCTGATCAATTCATGTTTATCCAAGTGCTCAGTCATTCTTTCCCGAAAACAGATTCTGGTCACTTCCCCACAACAGACGTCAGACTAATAGGTCTATAATTTCCTGCTTTATCTCTCCTACCCTTCATATAAAACGGAATGACATTGGCAATTTTTTCAATCCATGGAACAATTCCTGAATCAAGAGAGTTTTGAACGATCATGACTAAAGCATGTACAATTTCCTCACCTATTCCCCTTCGTCCCCTGGGATGGTCACCATCAGGTCCTGGAGATTTGTCTATCTTTAGTCTAATTGTTTTCTCCAATACCATTATTTTACTTACACTGAATCCCCTTGATTTATTTTCAGTTTTCCTCGTGTCTCTGGTTTATTATCCTCATGCTTTTCTGTGAGTATCAGCAACTCTGCCATTTCCTGATTTTCAATTACAATATCACCTCCATCTGTCTTTAAGGGCCCACGTTACTCTTAGTCACCCTTCTTTCTCTTAATGTACGTGTAAAAACCTTGAAAGTTGTCCTTAATTTCACTCACAAGTTTTTCTCGTTTTCCCTCTTTGCTCCTCTTACGATTTTTTTTTAGTTTCAGCACCAAAATAAACAACACTTCGCTGTGAAATTTGCTCAATTAGTTCTTCAGTGTCAGAGCGAGAATTGTCCATCCCGAATTTATTTAAAGTAACAAACAGAAGCACAAATATTCATTCGTGTATCAAAGCACTGATGGACACAGAAAGATAAACACAGCTTGAAACACAGTCAGTATCGGGATTCACAGGGAAACGGGCAAGTGAAATAGACAAAGATCAAACAGTCTGAACCCACAACAGAATGTGACGTGTAGCTGATAGATATTAATGAGAGGAGGTGAGAGACAGCACCATGAATTGGCACCGTGGCTTAGTTGGTTAAAGCACCTGTCTAGTAAACAGGAGATCCTGGGTTCAACTCCCAGCGGTGCCTTTGTGTAATTCATGGTGGTTAGTGAATTTGAGAAGCACACAGTGCTGTGTTTTGTTCAGGATCCAACACGGAACTGATCAGGAGGTCTCTTCAAAAATGCCTTTTCATTGTGCAGTCAGCCCTCTCATCGAATGTGTCCGTCACACGTTCTTGTTTCTGGGCTCGTTTAGGTCGGGGTATAATTCTTGATTCGAGGGTCATACCCTGGAGAATCCCTAATTTGGAACTAGACTTTTGATCCTTGAACTGCGGTTCAGACTTTTGCAAAGAGGAAAAATAAATCCCCAAATCGCTCCACCTGAATCTCACGCGGTCTCGGAAGAAGTTCAGGTCAAACAATCAGGACTTTAAAGGCACCTCAATGACCTGCACTTTCATTGAACGAGCTTTGCTTACAATTGCATTCGACCTTGAAACCACTCTGGGCTTTCATCTCACTGAAGCAGAGTGTGGCCGCTCTGTATCTGTGAGCATGTCGGTGACGAGGTTAGCTCTGATATTGGTCGCTTTCAATTTTTAAGATCTCACCAAGCTCAGGGAAAAGAAACCGAGAATCGAATTGTCCCTGTAAGTGATGAATTGAAGGGATTGGTGCTCCAAGCAGATCTGGAAAATGCACAGTGCGGTCGCTCAGGAATTCCAAATCCACCCTCTCGCCACTCGGCGATCATATTAACTGAGCTTCACTCTGGCCCAGTGTCACCGCGCTGAAATCGAGTATTTCTCCGGCACGTTTCTCTTAACTTCACAGTTGCTGGTTTAAGAGTGAAGACCGGCTCGTTGGATTTTCACTCCTGCAAGTTTCAACCATTCATTTTGCAAAAGTGAACTGATAGTAGACAGCTGTTATATGGGCTCCTGCAGTCTCAACGTTTAGCTCATGGAATTACACATTTAGCATCGGGCTTTTCCGCTTGTCTCGGTGGCGCAAAAGTTTGATGATTCGAGTCCTTATTATATTTTTCCTCAGGATTCATCGCCTCAAAGTTCCAGGGTTTCAATGTGTGCTTTGTCTGCAAGAAAATGTACCGTGATCATTGCCGGCTGAGCAGGGCTGATATTTCACCATTTACCCTGCAGTCGGAAATCAGGCACATGAATCATATAAAGGAATGGAACATTGGCTTCAGGGAAATCACAATTCATCTTGACAGACAAACCCCTGAAAGGCCCGAAGGGAGGTCACACTCGCAGTAAGAGAGCTGGTTCGCTGTGACAGAGAGGTTACTGCAGTGAGTGAGACCAGACTGTTTCTATTTTCAGAGGATAAATGTCACACCTTTTATTTTGGAAAAGCAAAACGGTGGGGATTTTTATCACAGCCCGATGCCTTTAGTGTTGGATTAGATGTTCCCCGTTGCGTTACTTTCATCTTCATCGGAGAACCGGTTCGGGCGTTCCTGTGATAAACGGCGACAATTGCCTGTTAATGTTAAATTTAACAACGGCTGCGCTGAGTTTTTAATCCCACTCTCAAGATGCAGTCTGTAAAATGATGAAATTTCATCACATGCAAAGCACAAAAATCTTATTAAAGTTTTGACTGTCTCTCGGTAACCACGTCAGCATCTCCTTCAGTCTGAAAGAGAAAGTTATCGGTTGATTAATGGTGATTAAAACAGTCATTCAACTACGAACGGTTTAATTAGCTTCATGTAATTATTTATTAAGTTCATAACTCGTGTTAAAGTTAATTCCCTGATTGGGAATGGAACCACCCGGCGGTGGGAGCACTGAATTTTCTCCGACAGGATTGCGCACGGGACACCATGGGACACTGATTCTCTGATGGTTTACTGGGTAAAGGCCCTGATCCCTGGTCTGTGCTGATTCTCTGATAGTTTAGTGGGATTCATTCTGTATCTCTCAGTCTCTGGTACAGTGTGCGAGTGTGGGATTCATTCTGTATCTGTCACTCACTGATACAGTATGTGAGTGTGGGATTCATTCTGTATCTCTCAATCTCTGGTACTGTGTGTGAATGTGGGATTCATTCTGTATCTCTCAATCTCTGGTACTGTGTGTGAATGTGGGATTCATTCTGTATCTGTCATTCTCTGGTACAGTGTGCGAGTGTGGGATTCATTCTGTATCTCTCAATCTCTGGTACTGTGTGTGAGTGTGGGATTCATTCTGTATCTGTCAGTCTCTGGTACTGTGTGTGAGTGTGGGATTCATTCTGTATCTGTCAGTCTCTGGTACTGTGTGTGAGTGTGGGATTCATTCTGTATCTCTCAAACTCTGGTACTGTGTGTGAGTGTGGGATTCATTCTGTATCTGTCAGTCTCTGATACTGTGTGTGAACTTGGGATTGATTCTGTATCTTGTTAGCAGTGTGTGTGAGAGTTTGTGATTCATTCTTTATATGCAGTCTCTCATACTGTGTGTTAGTGTGGGATTCTTTTGGTATCTGTCAGTCTCTGTTTCTCCATGTGAGTGTGGGACTAATTCTGTATATACAGTCCCCAGTACTGTATGTGAGAGTTGAATTCATCCTAAATATGCAGTTACTCATACTGCATGTTAGTGTGGGATTCATACTGTACCTATCAGTCCCTGGTACTTGATGAGAGTGTGGGATTAACTCTGTGTCTGTCAGTCTCTAGTACTGTATGTGAGTTTGGGATTCCTTCTGTATCTGTGAGTGTTGGATTCATTCTGTGTCTGTGTGTCTCTGGTACTGTATCTGAATATGAGTTTCATTCTGTATCTGTACGTAATTATTCTCTCAGATTACATTATTGCGTTCAATACTTTAGCTTTAATATCTTAATGTTTGAAGAGTTTTACTCCTAATTTAATTTGTAAATATGGACACACTTTAGGATTTAATGTTGGAGGTTTTAATCAGATAATTTGTGTGCTTTTTGGACTACTATTAAATCTGTATCTCTGTGAGTACTATTGTGGATGATAATGAATCTTTCAAACGGATAAGGGAACATTTTTGAATTGGTTTGTAATGTGGAGATCAGTCTGTAGAAATGGAATTGATACTGTATCTTTCAGTCTAATATTGTATGAGATTTTTGGACTGGTATATAATGTGTATCTCAGTCTGCACTAATAGAATTGATACTCTATCGTTAAATTTCATTCAACGAGTGCATTCTGAACAGGTATCGAATTTGTTTCTCAGGTTTACTATCTTTCAGTATTTCTCAATCGATACTGTACGTGAGGTTTGGATTTGTTTGCAATTTGTAGCAAATGGTTCACTTTTCGAATGGATATTTCATGTATTAAAGTCATGTGTGAGAGAGTTCTGGGATAGTATTCAATTGGAATCTCAGGTACATTATTGGGATTCATTCTGTCCCTTTCAATCGGATACCATGTGTGATTTCTCTCTGGTATTTAATTCGTAGCTATGTTGCCCTATTGTGAGATTGACACAGTGCCTTTCAATCTGAGAGTGTGATTTTGGACTGGGATTTTTGTATCTACCTGTCAGCGGGACTGAGTTTGGGGGAAATGGAACAGTGTCTGCCTCACCCGCTCTGTTTGAATGTTGGATTGAAAGTGTGTCTCTGGAACTTGGGATCATTGTGAGACTGACTACTTCTACTGTCTGAGACTGTGGAACTGATGACCTGTCTGTGTCTCTGTGCTCTGTGGGTGATAATGTACCTCCTGTGTGTGAGAAGGAGCTGGCTGCACTCCTCCTTGTGCCTCGGGTGGAGGAAACATCACATTCATTCTGGATCATTCAAGGATTCGTCTGTGGAAAGAAAATTATCTCTCGTTACTCAAGAACATGTGAGGTAGTTATCAGTTTAATATCTGTTAATAATCATTTTGAATATCCACAAATGAAAACCAGTGATACAAACAGTGTCAGTGTCTGACTCCACTGCAGCACTCAGCTTCTGCACACCAGGTGTGTTGGGCTGTTTTACAACAATTTAGTGACATCCAGACACAACCCAACCCCTGCACTGATCCATGAATGGGACAACCCGATGGGGCAGGGACCTTTGTCCAGGTCAGGTTTCTAATCCCCTCTCCCATGGGACTAACCGTTCAACCGAAACATAACAGCCGCTGTTTAAATTGTGTCCTTCACACTTCTCACCTGATGCCTGCAATAGATGCTCTTTGTATAACTCCCCACATCCTTACTGTCCGGCTCTGTTTCCACTCTTCACTGTCCAATAACAATAAACAGGGTGAGACTGGAACTAAACCAGGACCATTCACTCCTGGTTTGGGGAGAGAAAGCAGCAATGGTTTTAATAGCAGGTTCTTCCCATTCTCTCTCCCTTCCCCTGGACACACCCTGTCCACACACAGCCCGAGAATGACCTCTCCCTTCCCCCCCTCTCACTCCATGTTCCGGGACCAGTTCCTGATCCACTCCGCCTCTTACAAACAGCCCCCGGACTCCCCCTGCCCTTCCCCCGGACTCTATGCGGATCTCTGAGCCCATCTGCGGACACGGTCCCGGAGCGATGAGCTGCTGTAACGAGGCTGCTCTTTGCTCCCTTCCCCCGGGGGCCGTGATCTCTCCATTCCCGCCTGTCTGAGCAAAGGAAGTGGGTCTGGGGGAAAGGTCAGAGGGAATGGGCTCCACAGGCAGTGCAGGAACAGGCACCAGAATGGGAAACAGATGGGATTCCACCAGTGCCTAACGCTGGAATCCAGACTGACTTTACAATCTCCAACTATTAAACTCGAGGTTTCCATCCCTGCTGTTTCTCTCGGGCTCTTTTGATGGGAAAGAGTCTTTCAGAGATAAAGTGAGCGGCTGTGGAATGAGCCAATGGGTTCTGTTCATTCTTGGCTCCCTTCCTGATAAAGTAACGTTTGACTCCGAAACTGGAGGGAGGATTCCTCAAACCAATCCTGGAGAAACGGGGGAGGAAAGTGGGAGTCGGTGTATTTGCTGGGACCGTGTAGGATTAATATCAGGCAGCAACAGTCCCAGTTTATTTCAATCGGAGTGAAACTCTCGGTCACTGAGAGTAATACAGAACGGCCCTGAGCTGCAAGATTGCAGAGGGGACAACATGCAAGAGAGGGTTAAATGTGTGACACTGTCCCTGAGAGTGGGATTAATAATGTGTCTGTCTCTGAAATAATATCAGTGAGAGATGAGACTGCATCTTCTGTCACTCCATCTTGGAATAGAAATTGGAAAGGAATATTTTCCAATTTGTTACTGGGTGAAAACAGGACATTACAGGTCAGTTTCTCTCTCTCTTTTGAACAGCTCATGAAGGTGGGATACTGTTCCTGAGCGAAAGACAGACACACTGATAGGAAGCGTAAGGCTGATACTGTGCCTGTCTCTCTCTCGCGCTGTACATGAAGGTGGGATACTATTTCCTGAGTGTGAAACGGACATACTGATGGGAAGTGTGAGACTGAGACTGTTTCTGTGTGCGTGTCTCTGTCTGTCTGTTTATCTGTCTGTCTGTCTTTCTCTCTCTCTAGGGCTGTAAATGGAAGTGGGATACTGTGACTGAGCGTAAAATGGACACCCTGTTGGAAGGTAAAGATTGATTCTGTGTCTGTGAACAGACCTCCGGTGCAGTTGGTGAGACGGTCACTGTCCCTTCTATTATGTCTGAGCCGGTCTGACGGGGCATTTATCAGTCTCCAGTCCTGTAAGTAAAGGAGGAGAGAAACAGCCTGTAACTGTCTGACACTGGACTGTCTGTGAGAGTTGAATTTATTCAGTAACGAGCCGTCTCTGGGTGTTGAGAATGGGACGGATAGGACACCAGTTAATATTGTCTGTCAGTCAGTTTAGGAGGACAGAGAAGGCCCGCATCATCCCCAGACACCTGCAGCTGGCCATCCGCAACGACGAGGAGCTCAACAAGCTGCTGGGACGGGTGACCATCGCTCAGGGCGGGGTGCTGCCTAATATCCAGGCCGTGCTGCTGCCGAAGAAAACCAGCAATGTGAGCTCCAAGAGCAAGTAAAGCGGCCAAGATTTAATCTGATAACCCAAAGGCTCTTTTCAGAGCCACCCACTGTATCTCTGAAAGGGCTGGTTACTGTCTGAAGCGAGTCAGAGCTTAATTTAATAATAAAACCATTCGTTAGAAACTAACGATATCTTGTTAAATACAAATTATCTCGCTTCCGGACAGTAGATGTCAACAATCTCCAATAGGTTGAATTTTGCAGATTGTATCGGAAATGAGACACAAAATAATCAGTTCATTAAACTGGGCGGGTGGGATCCAGAAATACCAGGTGAGTTTGATCATCGGCAACAAGAGGCACTGGATTGTGTTCCGGCCATTATTGTAAGTGTTATTTACAGTCTCATCCTCCCACAACACTAACTCGGTCTGACTTCCATTCCCCAGGTTTGTCCGCCAGAAGGTGACGGATGTGTTGATTCTTGTGTCAGCGATTGGTGAATCAGTGAATGACATTTGTCTGTTATTGGCTGTGAGTGAGGGATTTATTCTGTCAATCGAGCCAAGCTGCCCATATATTGGAAACGGGAACTTGCATCTCTTGGACTTTGCCAAGTTCACGAGCCTCTCCCTGTCCATATGTCCGAGTTAGATTGACACTGGGGGTGGAGACACCTGATGTGAAAGAGTAGGATCGAAATCAGACCTTTCTGGACCTGTTTCCAGAACTTTCCGTGTCTAAACGTGGCACTGGATGTGATGATGGGACTCAGTCTGCGCAGTATGAGTGGAATTCACCTCCCTCCAATCCTGGGTGTGATGTGTGGAAATTAAACTGTGTCCGTTTCAAATTCCTGCTCTTGGTGAGTCTGGAATTGTCCCCCTTGTCTGTCTGGGTCTGGTCTTTGTGGATATTTAACTGTTACTGTACCTGCCCGAAACCTCACAGATCAGCTCGACTCCGAACTCTCTCTGGTGTTATAACGGCCTATGATATGGATAGTTTATAAATACCAGTCGTGCCCCGCCTGCCATCCGCTCCCTCCCTTCATGAACTTCCCGTTTAAGTACATTTTTCATCGACACTGTCCCACCATTTCAACCCAGGAGATCAGAGCTCTTTCCACCGCCCATTTGGTGGCTCTGAAAAGAGCCTTTGTTGCTCTCGGTGCTGAAGCCGGGTCGGGTTGAGGCGCGCTCCCCGCGGATGCGGCGGGCCAGCTGGGTGTCTTTGGGCATGATGGTGACTCGCTTGGCGTGGATGGTGCACAGGTTGGTGTCCTCAAACAGCCCCACCAGATAAGCCTCGCTGGCCTCCTGCAGGGCCATGACGGCCGAGCTCTGGAAGCGCAGGTCTGTCTTGAAGACCTGAGCGATCTCTCGCACCAGGCGCTGGAAGGGCAGTTTACGGATCAGCAGCTCGGTGGATTTCTGGGAGCGGCGGATCTCCCTCAGAGCCACAGTGCCGGCTCTGGAGCGATGAGGCTTCTTCACTCCGCCCGTGGCTGGAGCGCTCTTCCGGGCCGCTTTGGTGGCCAACTGTTTGCGAGGAGCTTTCCCTCCGGTCGATTTACGCGCTGTCTGCTTGGTCCTGGCCATTTTCTGAACAGATCTCAACACAACCTGAGACACAGAGACTGTTAATAGGAAGGGCGCGCTCTGGGGCCGCCTTTTAAAGTGTCTGTGAGGGACCAGCCCTGGCCTGTGAATGGCTGCAGTCTCACCCCCAGTCAGGGAGGGACCAGTCCGGGAATTTGATGGGCAGGTTTGAACCGAGCTCTGACAGTCAGACCGACCCGGCGGGAGGTTTTGGGCCCCAATTGGCTGAGCTGAAATTAATCTTCAATTTCAAAAAGCCCGCCAATTTCAGAGCATCAAAAAACAGTTTGAAGAAAATCTCATTTCCCTCCAGCAATTTAAGAATCTCTCTCTTTATAATCTCCATTATTTCCCACTCCTCAGCTCAGATCTCAGGCTGTTTCACATTCCGCTTCATTCTCTGATCTGTCTGTAAAGTCCAGCTTCAATTTCAAAAATCCCGCCAGTTCCGGCCCGCTGAACCGCTCCTCAAACAGAAACTTCACATCGAACTGATCATTGAATGAGGGCAGGAAATAAAGAGCGAGCAGAGAGGACACAGCGGGAGAGGGAGTGAGGAGGGATTTGACTCTGAGCGGAGGATGTAATGTCTGGGGAAAGATTCTGTATCCCCGCCTGTTCATTTATACCGTGAAACCGGGAATTCCGCTCCTTCTCTCGGGATGGCCGAGAACCCCGGCCGTTGTTCCTGATCTCCCTGTACCGAGTGTTGGGGAAACTCCCCATACTAATTAAATATCGGAAACTGCTTCCCCACTCCCAGATCTTTCCTCTCCCCGTTCCCAGGTCAGTGCTCTCTCTGTGAGGCGGTGGGCGGCTCAGAAAGGGTCGAGTTGTTCAGCCGCCGAATCCATAGAGAGTGCGGCCCTGCCGTTTCAGAGCGTACACCACATCCATGGCAGTGACCGTCTTGCGCTTGGCGTGTTCAGTGTAGGTGAACGCGTCCCTGATCACATTCTCCAGGAAAACCTTCAGCACCCCGCGGGTTTCCTCGTAGATCAGACCCGAGATCCGCTTGACACCGCCACGGCGAGCCAGGCGGCGGATGGCAGGTTTGGTGATCCCCTGGATGTTATCACGGAGCACGTTCCGGTGCCGCTTGGCTCCACCTTTGCCCAGTACTTTGCCTCCTTTATCTCGGCCAGACATGATGATTCTTCACTCAGATTGCTGCTGAATGAATAACGAACTTATGCTGGTTCCCTTTTTATGCAGCCTGACCCGACCTGTCTGTAACAGACAGAGAGGGGAGGAGAGGGGAGGGAGATATTGAACAGAGAGGGGAGGAGAGAGAGTGAGATATTAAACAGAGAGTGGAGGAGAGAGAGTGAGATATTGAACAGAGAGGGGAGGAGAGAGAGTGAGATATTAAACAGAGAGTGGAGGAGAGAGAGTGAGATATTAAACAGAGAGTGGAGGAGAGACAGTGAGATATTAAACAGAGAGGGGAGGAGAGAGAGTGAGATATTAAACAGAGAGGGGAGGAGAGCGAGTGAGATATTAAACAGGGAGGGGAGGAGACAGAGTGAGATATTAAACAGAGAAGGGAGGAGAGAGAGTGAGATATTAAACAGAGAGGGGAGGAGAGAGAGAGAGATATTAAACAGAGAGGGGAGGAGAGAGAGTGAGATATTAAACAGAGAGGGGAGGAGACAGAGTGAGATATTAAACAGAGAGGGGAGGAGACAGAGTGAGATATTAAACAGAGAAGGGAGGAGAGAGAGTGAGATATTGAACAGAGAGGGGAGGAGAGAGAGTGAGATATTAAACAGGGAGGGGAGGAGAGAGAGTGAGATATTAAACAGAGAGGGGAGGAGAGAGAGTGAGATATTAAACATAGAGGGGAGGAGAGAGAGTGAGATATTAAACAGAGAAGGGAGGAGAGAGAGTGAGATATTGAACAGAGAGGGGAGGAGAGAGAGTGAGATATTAAACAGAGAGGGGAGGAGAGAGAGTGAGATATTAAACAGAGAAGGGAGGAGAGAGAGTGAGATATTAAACAGGGAGGGGAGGAGAGAGAGTGAGATATTAAACAGAGAGGGGAGGAGAGAGAGTGAGATATTAAACAGAGAGGGGAGGAGAGAGAGTGAGATATTAAACAGAGAGGGGAGGAGAGAGAGTGAGATATTAAACAGAGAGGGGAGGAGAGAGAGTGAGATATTAAACAGAGAGGGGAGGAGAGAGAGTGAGATATTAAACAGAGAGGGGAGGAGAGAGAGTGAGATATTAAACAGAGAGGGGAGGAGAGAGAGTGAGATATTAAACAGGGAGGGGAGGAGAGAGAGTGAGATATTAAACAGAGAGGGGAGGAGAGAGAGTGAGATATTAAACAGGGAGGGGAAGAGAGAGAGTGAGATATTAAACAGAGAGGGGAGGAGAGAGTCAGAGTGATGGACAGAGAGGGGAGGAGAGAGTCAGAGTGATGGACAGAGAGGGGAGGAGAGAGTCAGAGTGACGGACAGAGCGGAGAGCGGCCTCTGATCTTCCAGCTCCACCTCCAGCTTTCTCCTCCCGCCCATTTCAAACCGTTTCTCGATAATTGAACCGAAACACAGCGCTCCGCACAAACCCTTACAGACTCGGGCTTCATATTCAAGGATTCCCAGAAACACGGAGCCTTTAAATAAGCCCCGTTACAATTAACAGTCAGTAATATTCCTGCCTAAATACAGTCCCTTCTGTAACAAGTCCACCCGCCTCCTCCGATTTCAGTCCCAGACCCGATTCTATCTCCCCACATCCCCTCCCAGACGGGTTCAGCAGTTTACAAACACTTTATTCCCGCTGATTTGAAGAATCTCATGTGTTGGGGTTTGAATTGTGATTGCGGCGGATCTCCGCCAGTTTTACCCTGTCACCGACTCTCGCCCTGAATCTGTGAAAACAATGAACTGGGACTGGAGCCGAACACCCGCCAGTTCCAGTGAGGCCCGGCCCGGACATCCCATTCTCTCCATTTTATTCCAGAGTGGGAGTGGGGGCTGGGGGAGCGAATGTCAGCGAGTCTCCAGGACCCTGGGTTTATTGGAAATGATTTGTATCTGAAACCTGAGCCCGGCCCCGGGACAGGAATCATCTGATTCCGGGATCAGCTCTTTTCGGAGAGACCTGGGTGGCTCTGAGAAGAGCCGTTGGCTTCAGATGGTCACAAGTTGCACTTGATTTTTCACTTCTTTTTGCCCGCTGCTTTCTTGGGCTTTGCTGACCTCGGCTTGGGCTTGGCCCTCGGTTTTTCTCCCTTCTTCGCCTTCACCGGCTTGGGGGTCTTGGGCTTCTTCGCCGCCGCTTTCTTCTTAATTGGGGATTTCGCCGCCTTTTTCTTGGCGGCTGGTTTCTTTCCGGGAGATTTCTTGGCCGCTGCTTTCTTTGCCGTTAATTTCTTGGCTGCTGTTTTCGTTGCCGCCGGTTTCTTTCCGGGAGATTTCTTGGTTCCTTGTTTCTTCACCTTCTTTCCCACTTTTCCCTGGGTTTCCTTCTTAGCGACTCTGAAGGAGCCCGAGGCGCCCGTGCCCTTGATCTGCACCAGGGAGCCTTTTTCCACATTTCTCTTGATACTTAATTTGATCTGGCACCGGAGCTTCTCCACATCCAGGCCTTTGGTCGCCAGAACCTTCTTTATCGCGGCCAGGGAGATCCCCTTGCGATCCTTGCAATCCGCCACAATCTTGAGGATCTGTTCGCTCAATTTGGGACCGGGCTGTCCTGGGTCGGTGAACCGCCTTCTTCATCTTCGGAGCATTGGTTTGAGCGGCGGCGGGAGGAGCCGTTTCGGCGGCTGCAGTATCTGTCATCTCCGGGACTCTGTGGAAAATCTCTCTGACAGTCAGAGCTGGGTCAGAAATGAAACGAGAGGCGGCGGCACAGAGCAACTTAAAGGCACAGAGCGGACTGGGCGGAACACCCTGCTGTCAGCTCCCGGCCCCTCCAGCCTCTCTGTGTTTCTCTCTCCTCTTAATCTCCCCGATTCCAATTCAAATCGGGCACTCCAGATTCCCAGACTAGCCCCTTCCCATCTCTAACACCGGAATGTTTGCTGTCGAAAAACTTTCACCGGAATTAAAAGCACCAGTTTCGATTTTAACCCGTTTCATTGCTGCACTGATCGCGCTCTCTCACCCGATCGCTGACATGATCTCCGTTTTTCGGCTGAAATCTTCAATTTTACGAAAACTCTACCTTAAATTTCCATTTCGGAGCTCGGCAGGGGAGGAGGGCGATCCTTTGACAGGGATTTTTTATTATTTTACTCAAAAGGGACTTGGAAATCCGGCGATGAGACCGGCCACACAAACACAGTGACATTAATCTAACCCGCCCGCCCCTTTAACACACTCTCTCTGACCCAATCTTCACATCTTCACATTCACAGGACAAACTGCTCGCCAGATTGACAATTCCCGGGACAGGCTTTCCTCCCCGCTCGGCCTGTGCTGCGGATTCTCGGGGGTTAGTTGTAGTTTCCCCGCTCAGTAACTGTTAAACACTCAGAGGCCGGCGCTCCCCAGATTCAGGGGCAGGAGTCAATCACAGCTGTGACTGTGATAATCCACATCTGGTTTTACATGATTATATTGTTCGCACACTGAAATATGTTCGGTTAAGACGATATTACAAATTATCCGCTCTGGGCTCCTCCATTCTCTCTGTGTTTCTCTCTCCTCCTAAACTGACTGACAGACAATATTAACTGGTGTCCTATCCGTCCCATTCTCAACACCCAGAGACGGCTCGTTACTGAATAAATTCAACTCTCACAGACAGTCCAGTGTCAGACAGTTACAGGCTGTTTCTCTCCTCCTTTGCATACTGGACTGGAGACTGATAAATGCACCGTTAATCCGTCTCATACATAATAGAAGGGACAGTGACCGTCTCACCAACTGCACCGGAGGTCTGTTCACAGACACAGAATCAGTCTTTACCTTCCAACAGGGTGTCCATATTACGCTCAGTAACAGTATCCCGCTTTCATTTACAGTGCTAGAGAGAGAGAAAGACAGACAGACAGATAAACAGACAGACAGAGGCACGCACACAGAAACAGTATCAGTCTCACACTTCCCATCAGTATGTCCGTTTCACACTCAACAAATAGTATCCCACCTTCATGTACAGCGCCAGAGAGAGATCCAGACAGGCACAGTATCCGCCTTACGCTTCCTATCAGTGTGTCTGTCTCAAGCTCAATAACAGTAAAGAGAGAGAGAGAAACTGACCTGTAATGTCCCGTTTACACAGAGTAACAAATTGGAAAATATTCCATTCCAATTTCTATTCCAAGGTGGAGTGACAGAAGATGCAGTCTCATCTCTCACTGATATTATTTCAGAGACAGACACATTATTAATCCCACTCTCAGGGACAGTGTCACACATTTAACCCTCTCTTGCATGTTGTCCCCTCTGCAATCTTGCAGCTCAGGGCCGTTCTGTGTTACTCTCAGTGACCGAGAGTTTCACTCCGATTGAAATAAACTGGGACTGTTGCTGCCTGATATTAATCCTACACGGTCCCAGCAAATACACCGACTCCCACTTTCCTCCCCCGTTTCTCCAGGATTGGTTTGAGGAATCCTCCCTCCAGTTTCGGAGTCAAACGTTACTTTATCAGTAAGGGAGCCAAGAATGAACAGAACCCATTGGCTCATTCCACAGCCGCTCACTTTATCTCTGAAAGACTCTTTCCCATCAAAAGCCCCCGAGAGAAACAGCAGGGATGGAAACCTCGAGTTTAATAGTTGGAGATTGTAAAGTCAGTCTGGATTCCAGCGTTAGGCACTGGTGGAATCCCATCTGTTTCCCATTCTGGTGCCTGTTCCTGCACTGCCTGTGGAGCCCATTCCCTCTGACCTTTCCCCCAGACCCACTTCCTTTGCTCAGACAGGCGGGAATGGAGAGATCACGGCCCCCGGGGGAAGGGAGCAAAGAGCAGCCTCGTTACAGCAGCTCATCGCTCCGGGACCGTGTCCGCAGATGGGCTCAGAGATCGGCATTGAGTCTGGGGGAAGGGCAGGGGGAGTCCGGGGGCTGTTTGTAAGAGGCGGAGTGGATCAGGAACTGGTCCCGGAACATGGAGTGAGAGGGGGGGAAGGGAGAGGAAATTCTCGGGCTGTGTGTGGACAGGGTGTGTCCAGGGGAAGGGAGAGAGAATGGGAAGAACCTGCTATTAAAACCATTGCTGCTTTCTCTCCCCAAACCAGGAGTGAATGGTCCTGGTTTAGTTCCAGTCTCACCCTGTTTATTGTTATTGGACAGTGAAGAGTGGAAACAGAGCCGGAAAGTAAGGATGTGGGGAGTTATACAAAGAGCATCTATTGCAGGCACCAGGTGAGAAGTGTGAAGGACACAATTTAAACAGCGGCTGTTTATTTTCGGTTGAACGGTTAGTCCCATGGGAGAGGGGATGAGAAACCTGACCTGGACAAAGGTCCCTGCCCCATCGGGTAGTCCCATTCATGGATCAGTGCAGGGGTTGGGTTGTGTCTGGATGTCACTAAATTGTTGTAAAACAGCCCAACACACCTGGTGTGCAGAAGCTGAGTGCTGCAGTGGAGTCAGACACTGACACTGTTTGTATCACTGGTTTTCATTTGTGGATATTCAAAATGATCATTAGCAGAGATATTAAACTGATCACTTTTCCATTTTCAACCTCACCTGTTCTTGAGTTACAAGAGATCATTTTCTTTCCACAGGCGAATCCTTGAATGATCCAGAATGAATGTGATGTTTCCTCCACCCGAGGCACAAGGAGGAGTGCAGCCAGCTCCTTCTCACACACAGGAGGTACATTATCACCCACAGAGCACAGAGACACAGACAGGTCATCAGTTCCACAGTCTCAGACAGCAGAAGTAGTCAGTCCCACACTGATCCCAAGTTCCAGAGACACACTTTCAATCCAACATTCAAACAGAGCGGGTGAGGCAGACACTGTTCCATTTGCCCCCAACTCAGTCCCGCTGACAGGTCGATACAAAAATCCCAGTCCAAAATCACACTCTCAGATTGAAAGGCACTGTGTCAATCTCACAATAGGGCAACATAGCTACGAATTAAATACCAGAGAGAAATCACACATGGTACCCGATTGAAAGGGACAGAATGAATCCCAATAATGTACCCGAGATTCCAATTCAATACTATCCCAGAACTCTCTCACACATGACTTTAATACATGAAATATCCATTCGAAAAGTGAACCATTTGCTACAAATTGCAAACAAATCCAAACCTCACGTACAGTATCGATTGAGAAATACTGAAAGATAGTAAAGCTGAGAAACAAATTAGATACCAGTTCAGAATGCACTCGTAGAATGAAATTTAAAGATAGAGTATCAATTCTATTAGTGCAGACTGAGATACACATTATATACCAGTCCAAAAATCTCATACAATATTAGACTGAAAGATACAGTATCAATTCCATTTCTACAGACTGATCTACACATTACAAACCAATTCTAAAATGTTCCCTTATCCGTTTGAAAGATTCATTATCATCCACAATCGTACTCACAGAGATGCAGATTTAATAGTCGTCCAAAAAGCACACACATTATCTGATTCAAACCTCCAACATTAAATCCTAAAGTTTGTCCATATTTACAAATTAAATAAGGAGTAAAACTCTTCAAACATTAAGATATTAAAGCTAAAGTATTGAACACAATAATGTAATCTGAGAGAATAATTACGTACAGATACAGAATGAAACTCACATTCAGATACAGTACCAGAGACACACAGACACAGAATGAATCCAACACTCACAGATACAGAAGGAATCCCAAACTCACATACAGTACTAGAGACTGACAGACACAGAGTTAATCCCACACTCTCATCAAGTACCAGGGACTGATAGGTACAGTATGAATCCCACACTAACATGCAGTATGAGTAACTGCATATTTAGGATGAATTCAACTCCCACATACAGTACTGGGGACTGTATATAAGGAATGATTCCCACACTCACATGGAGAAACAGAGACTGACAGATACCGAAAGAATCCCACACTAACACACAGTATGAGAGACTGCATATAAAGAATGAATCACAAACTCTCACACACACTGCTGACAAGATAGAGAATCAATCCCAAGTTCACACACAGTATCAGTGAGTGACAGATACAGAATGAATCCCACACTAACATACAGTACCAGAGACTGACAGATACAGAATGAATCCCACACTCACACACAGTACCAGAGACTGAGAGATACAGAATGAATCCCACTAAACTATCAGGGAATAAGCACAGACCAGGCATCAGGGCCTTTACCCAGTAAACTATCAGAGAGTCAGCACAGACCGGGGATCAGGGCCTTTACCCAGTAAACTATCAGGGAATCAGCACAGACCGGGGATCAGGGCCTTTACCCATTAAACTATCAGAGAATCAGCACAGACCAGGGATCAGGGCCTTTCACCTGTCTGAGAGAACATTGTATCACAGATCGCTTGTGATAAACCTACACATTCTGATTTACAGCCGTGCATAACAGATGTTTGTAGCTGCGATGGCCGAGTGGTTAAGGCGTTGGACTCGAAATCCCCTGGGGATTTCCTGCGTACGTTCGAATCCTGTTCGCAGCGCAACTTCTTAAAGTTATGTTTACTGCTCAAATAACGATGAACTGGAGTTGACGAACCGCATTCCCTCTCTCAGAGAGACTCTCCAGCACGGCTCATGCTTTTAATTCGGAGCCCAATGGTCTCTTGCAAAATTGCAAGACACGTGAAGGAATCTCTCCCAAGCTCCATCTTAAATTCTGCCCGTTCGCAGAACTTGACATTGATCCTATTTCTTCCTATACTTTGATCCCACCTTGTCTCTGTCTCTTGACTCTCCGTGTTTTTCCCTCATGGACTTCTCAGGCTTCGTTGAACGGCCACGGATGATCGAACCTGGAACACCGGCAGTGAAGGGTAAAGATGGAAAGACTGAGACGGGGGGAGTGGCGAGAGGGTGGATTTGGAATTCCTGAGCGACCGCACTGCGCATTTTCCAGATCTGCTTGGAGCACCAATCCCTTCAATTCATCACTTACAGGGACAATTCGATTCGCGGTTTCTTTTCCCTGAGCTTGGCGAGATCTTAAAAATTGAAAGCGTTCAATGAAAGTGCAGGTCATTGAGGTGCCTTTGAAGTCCTGATTGTTTGAACTGAATTTCTTTCAAAAGCGCTTGAGATTCAGGTGGAGTGATTTGGGGACTCCTTTTCCCTCTTCGCAAAACTTTGAACTGCAGATCAAGATCCAAAGTCCAGGGCTAAATTAGGGTTTCTCCAGGGTATGAAACATCGAATCAAGAATTATACCCCGACCTCAACGAGCCCAGAAACAAGAACGTGTCACGGACACATTCCATGAGAGGGCTGTCTGTTTGATGAAAAGGCATTTTTGAAAAGACCTCCTGATCAGTTCCGTGTTGGATCCTGAACAAAACACAGCACTGTGTGCTTCTCAAATTCACGAAACACCACGAATTACACAAAGGCACCGATGGGAGTTGAACCCAGGATCTCCTGTTTACTAGACAGGTGCTTTAACCAACTAAGCCACGGTGCCAATTCATGGTACTGTTTCCCACCTCCTCTCATTAATATCTATCAGCTACACGTCACATTCTGTTGTGGGTTCAGACTGTTTTATCTTTGTCCATTTCGCTTGCCCGTTTCCCTGTGAATCCCGATACTGACTGCGTTTCAAGCTGTGTTTATCTTTCTGTGTCCATCAGTGCTTTGATACACGAATGAATATGTGTGCTTGTGTTTGTTTGTTACTTTAAATAAATTAGGGATGGACAATTCTCGCTCTGACACTGAAGAACTAATTGAACAAATTTCACAGTGAAGTGTTGTTTATTGTGGTGCTGAAACTAAAAAAAATCGTAAAAGGTGCAAAGAGGGAAAACGAGAAAAACTTGTGAGTGAAATTAAGGACAACTTTCAAGGTTTTTACACGTATATTAAGAGAAAGAAGGGTGACTAAGAGTAATGTGGGCCCCTTAAAGACAGATGGAGGTGATATTGTAATTGAAAATCAGGAAATGGCAGACTTGCAAAATACTCACAGAAAAGCATGAGGATAATAAACCAGAGATACGAGGAAAACTGAAAATAAATCAAGGGGATTCAGTGTAAGTAAAATAATGGTAATGGAGAAAATAATTAGACTAAAGATAGACAAATATCCAGGACCTGATGTTTACCATCCCAGGGGACGAAGGGGAATAGGTGAGGAAATTGTACATGCTTTAGTCATGATCGTTCAAAACTCTCTTGATTCAGGAATTGTTCCATGGATTGAAAAAATTCAAATGTCATTCCATTATATAGGAAGGGTAGGAGAGATAAAACAGGAAATTATAGACCTATTGGTCTGACGTCTGTTGTGGGGAAGTTACCAGAATCTGTTATTAGGGAAAGAATTACTGAGCAGTTGGATAAACATGAATTGATCAGAGAGAGCCAGCATGGATTTGTAAAGTGTAAGTCTAACGAAAATAGTTGAACTTTTTAAAGATGTAACTAACGTGGTAAATGATGGAGTGTCTATGGGGGTTATGTGCATATTGACTTCCAGAGGCATTCGTTAAGGTTTAACATCAGAGACTGTTCTCATTTCTGTTGACATGTGGAATTCAAAGCAACCCATTGACATGGGGAGGGAGTTGGTTTGGAGGTAGGAGACAGAGAGTAGGGTTAATGGGTATGTACTCAAATTGACAGGATTTGATTAGTGGTGTCCCCCAGGGATCTGTATAAATGAGGCAGATAAAGGAATAGAGAGCGGTATATCCAGGTTTGTTGACGACACCAAGTTAGGAGGCACAGTGAGTAGTGTAGATGGGAGCATAAATTTGTAAAAGGAAATTGATAGATTCAGTGAGTTGGTAAAACTGTGTCAGATGGAGCTTACATAGAATTACATAGAATGTACATCACAGAAACAGGCAATTCGGCCCAACTAGACTATACCGGTGTTTATGCTGCAGACGAGCCTCCTCCAACCCCTCTTCATCGAACTCGATGAGCAAACACGAATATTCCTTTCTCCTCCATGTGTTTATCTCACTTCACCGTAAATGCATCCATGATATTCGTCTTAACTACTCCTTGTGGGAGCGAGCTGCACATTCTAACGACTCTCTGGATAAATATGTTTCTCTTGAATGCCAGATTGGATTTATTGATGACTATTATATTCATGGCCCTAAGTTCTCACATCCCCACTCCCAAAAGTACAAACACCTTATCTACATCTGACCGATCAAACCCTTGCATAATCTTAAAGTCCTGTATCAGGTCACCCTCAGCCTTCTCTTTTCGATACAAAAGAGCCCCAGACTGTTCAAAGTTTCAATCTGGGGAAGTGTGAGGCCATCCACTTTGGCCCGAAGCAAGATAAATCAGAGTATTTTCGAAATGGTGAGAAGCCAGGAACTGTGGGTGAGCAGAGATACTTCGGGAAATCAGGAAGAGTTGGCAGACAGGTGCAAAAAATAATTAAAATGGCTAATGGAATGTCGGCCTTTATCTCAAGGGAACTGGAATTCAAAAGGGTGGAAGTTATGTTAGAATTCTATAAACTCTGCTAAGGCCACATTTAGAGTACGGCATTCAGTCCTGGGCACCAGACCTCAGGATGGATATATTGGCCTTGCAGGAGGTGCAGCGCAGAAAGACCAGAATGATACCGGGGCTAAAATGTTTAAATTATGAGGGCAAGTTGCGTGGACAAGGTTTGTATTTCCTCGTGTATAGAGGATTAAGTGGTGATGTAATTCAGGTGTTGAAGGTGATTCAATGATCCAATGGTGGGTGTGTGAGTTGGTGCTGAATCGGTCCCCTTCAGTGAAGAGAGGGTCAGCGGGCGCCTGACAGACACGGCTCGGAACGGGACTCGCTTCTCTCCGGCGGCAGCGGCTGGTTTAGAGAGATCTCTCTGTCTGCTGCTGTTACTCCGCCTCCCGCACTCTGGGAGAACCGCGGAGGTCGGTCCTCATTTTTCTCTTATGGATCCGGCTCCATCCGTTTACTGTTGACGGGAGTGCGTCTGATACCAAGTCAGTCAGAAGCGGGTGCAAATCACAACATAGGCACAGGCCCAAGGACTGGGGACTGGTTTGATATTGGGTCCTTTTTAAGGGATAGGCTGTAGAATGTTTGTATAATAATAATGATCAGAATTAACTTTGATACAATGAAGTTTTTTTCAGTTATTTCCCATTTCCACCCTCACCAGTTTTATACAGTAACAGGTAACAATGTTTGAGGGATGTGATGTCCAGTGTTGGTGGAATCAGTGTAATTTAACTTGATACATTGAAGAATCTCTTGTCTATCCCAGGCTCTGACCTTAGGTTTAGACCCTCACCTGGTTTAAAATCGGTCACTCACTGATATAAATAAACCAGGAACAATCCCGAAACCTCAGCGGGGATATTTGTTCCGATACTGAGTGACCGGCTCGTTGGACCTGCTCATTTCGTGAACTCGCTGGTGTCTCAGCACGTGTGATGACTGAGTGAATCCCTTCCCACGCACGGAGCAGGTGAACAGTCTCTTAACCAATGGACATGCGTTGATGTGTCAGCAGTTCATTTCTGCTTTTAAGCTCTTCTCACAGTCACTGCATTAAAAGGTGACTCAATAGTGTGAACAAGTTAATGTTTCAGAAGGTGGGATGATCGAGTGAATCTCTTCCCACACACGGAGCAGGTGAAAAGTCTCTCCCCAGTGTGAGTGCGTCGATGTCTCAGCAGTTCGTTTCTGATTTTAAATCTCTTCCCACAGTCAGAACATTTAAAGGTCACTCAGTGTGAACTCGCTGGTGTTTCAGCAGGGTGGATGACCAAGCGAATCCCTTCCCACACACGGAGCAGGTGAACGGCCCCTCCCCAGTGTGAGTGCGTTGGTGTGTCAGCAGATTAAATTTGCTTTTAAACCTCTTCTCACAGTCAGAACATTTAAAAGATCTCTCATCAGTGTGAAGTCGCTGGTGTCTCAGCAGGTTGGATGACTGAGTGAATCCCTTCCCACACACGGAGCAGGTGAACGGCCTCTCCCCAGTGTGAACTCGCTGGTGTTTCAGCAGGCTCGATGAATCAGCGAATCCCTTCCCACACACGGAGCAGGTGAACGGCCTCTCCGCAGTGTGAACTCGCTGGTGTGACAGAAAGTGTGATGACTGAGTGAATCCATTCCCACACACGGAGCAGGTGAACGGCCTCTCCCCAGTGTGAATGCGTTGGTGTTTCAGCAGTTCAATTTTGCTTTTAAAGCTCTTCTCATAGTCAGAACATTTAAAAGGTCTCTCATCAGTGTGAACTCGCTGGTGTGTCAGCAGGTTGGATGACTGAGTGAATCCCTTCCCACACATGGAGCAGGAGAACGGCCTCTCCCCATTGTGAACTCGCTGGTGTGTCAGCAAGGTGGATGAATGAGCGAATCCCTTCCCACACACTGAGCAAGTGAACGGCCTCTTCCCAGTGTGAACTCGCTGGTGTGACAGAAAGTGTGATGACCGAGCGAATCCCTTCCCACACACGGAGCAGGTGAACGGCCTCTCCCCATTGTGAACTCGCTGGTGTGTCAGCAGGTTGGATGACTGAGTGAATCCCTTCCCACACACGGAGCAGGTGAACGGCCTCTCCCCAGTGTGACTGCGTCGATGAGTTTCCAGCTCTGAAGGGTAACTGAATCCCTTCCCACAGTCCCCACATTTCCACGGTTTCTCCGTGGTCCGTGTGTCCGTGTGTCTCTCCAGGTTGGACGATCAGTTGAAGCCTCGTCCACACACAGAACACGTGTACGGTTTCTCCCCGCTGTGAATGGTGCGATGTTTTTTCTGGCTGTGTAACTGGTGAAAGCTCTTTCCACAGTCAGTGCACTGGAACACTCTCACTCGGGTGTGTGTGTCTCGGTGCTTTTCCACTCACACTGATGTTTGAAATCTTCTCCCACAGATAGAACAGACAAACATTTCTCGTTCCACATTCAAAGGCCGACGATATTCAGGTCCTGATGAATCGAGTGACTCTGTCAGATCTTGACGTGATCTTTGGTTTGAATTTCCCTCTGTAAATCCTCCCCTGTAAAAGGAGTTTATAAAAGTTATCACTGGAAGTACAGGATGGAAATTCAGATCAGATAACTCTACTTTCCATGGAACATTATTTCCTCTCTCATTCCTCAAAGCTGAAAATCCCCTGTCCCACACACTCTCCCTCCTCCCTGTGCTGAAATCCAAACCCATCGCATCATCTTTCAGTGGCCCGAAACCGTGAGTGAAAGGGTGAGAGAGTGTGAGAGAGTGAGTGTGAGAGAGAGTGTGAGAGAGAGACAGTGTGAGAGAGAGAGAGAGTGAGTACAGCAGTGGGCTCAGTGTGGAGAATGAAGTGGGGCAGGTGGAGCATATTTCATTGGGGCAGCAGTGATCATAATTTCATTCGGTTTAGAACAGTTATGGAAAAGGACAGGGGACAGTCAAATGTGAAAATTCTTAACTGGATGAGGGCTAATTTCATGAGTTAAAAAGGGATCTTGTCCAGGTGGATTGGATTCAAAAATTGGCAGGCAGAACAGTAATTGAACAGTGGGAGGCCTTCAAGGAGGAGTTGGTTTGGGTACAGAGTGGACAGATTCCCACGAGGAGGAAAGGAACGGCATCCAAAGCGAGAGCTCCCTGGATGACTGAAGATATAGAGATCACCATTTCTCCTTCATTTGCAGACTCTCCCTGACCGATCACCATTCCTCCTTCATTTAGAGACGCTCCCTGACCGATCACCATTTCTCCTTCATTTGCAGACGCTCCCTGACCGATCACCATTTCTCCTTCATTTACAGACGCTCCCTGACGATCACCATTTCTCCTTCATTTACAGACGCTCCCTGATTCGATGAGTCACGAGGTTTAACGCTGACACTGCGCATGCTCGGAGGCCGCGGGCCGTGTGTTGAGTTTCGGGTCTGATCTAAACCGGAGCCCCCGGAGTGTAGAGAGAGAGAGGAGAATGTTCACTGTTTGATATTCGGGCCCGGGGCCGCACTCGGGGTTTGTGAAGCCCCCGCCCCCTCCCCCGGGGTTTATTAACCCGCTCCCCCCGCCCATCTCTCACCTGTTGCCGACACGATCTCGGCCTCACTCCCCGCCCGCCGCGCATGCTCAGCTCACACTGCCCGGGTGATTGACGGGAGCTCCGGACCAACAGGAAGAGCGGAGAGGGGCTGGAGGACCGAGCGGGCGGTTGGTCCTCCAACCAATAGGAGTGGGGGAGGGGCGGGACTTGCGGCACCGAGTGGGCGGGGCTGAGCCCGGATCTCCCTCATTGGCTGAAACTCTGCATCAATTTTAAACCTGATTGATGTCAAACTCGAGGGAAAAAACTGGACTTTAATAAAGGACAAAGAGGAGGGAATATTGGAGGGAATAACACAGTGTAGGGATAAAATGGATTAATTCAGGACAGACAGCAGGGATTATTGGAGGGAATAACACAGTGTAGGGATAAAATGGATTAATTCAGGACAGACAGCAGGGAATATTGGAGGGAATAACACAGTGTAGGGATAAAATGGATTAATTCAGGACAGACAGCAGGGAATATTGGAGGGAATAACACAGTGTAGGGATAAAATGGATTAATTCAGGACAGACAGCAGGGAATATTGGAGGGAATAACACAGTGTAGGGATAAAATGGATTAATTCAGGACAGACAGCAGGGAATATTGGAGGAAATAACACAGTGTAGGGATAAAATGGATTAATTCAGGACAGACAGCAGGGAATATTGGAGGGAATAACACAGTGTAGGGATAAAATGGATTAATTCAGGACAGACAGCAGGGAATATTGGAGGAAATAACACAGTGTAGGGATAAAATGGATTAATTCAGGACAGACAGCAGGGAATATTGGAGGGAATAACACAGTGTAGGGATAAAATGGATTAATTCAGGACAGACAGCAGGGATTATTGGAGGAAATAACACAGTGTAGGGATAAAATGGATTAATTCAGGACAGACAGCAGGGAATATTGGAGGGAATAACACAGTGTAGGGATAAAATGGATTAATTCAGGACAGACAGCAGGGATTATTGGAGGGAATAACACAGTGTAGGGATAAAATGGATTAATTCAGGACAGACAGCAGGGAATATTGGAGGGAATAACACAGTGTAGGGATAAAATGGATTAATTCAGGACAGACAGCAGGGATTATTGGAGGGAATAACACAGTGTAGGGATAAAATGGATTAATTCAGGACAGACAGCAGGGAATATTGGAGGAAATAACACAGTGTAGGGATAAAATGGATTAATTCAGGACAGACAGCAGGGAATATTGGAGGGAATAACACAGTGTAGGGATAAAATGGATTAATTCAGGACAGACAGCAGGGAATATTGGAGGAAATATCACAGTGTAGGGATAAAATGGATTAATTCAGGACAGACAGCAGGGAATATTGGAGGGAATAACACAGTGTAGGGATAAAATGGATTAATTCAGGACAGACAGCAGGGATTATTGGAGGAAATAACACAGTGTAGGGATAAAATGGATTAATTCAGGACAGACAGCAGGGAATATTGGAGGGAATAACACAGTGTAGGGATAAAATGGATTAATTCAGGACAGACAGCAGGGAATATTGGAGGAAATAACACAGTGTAGGGATAAAATGGATTAATTCAGGACAGACAGCAGGGATTATTGGAGGGAATAACACAGTGTAGGGATAAAATGGATTAATTCAGGACAGACAGCAGGGATTATTGGAGGGAATAACACAGTGTAGGGATAAAATGGATTAATTCAGGACAGACAGCAGGGAATATTGGAGGGAATAACACAGTGTAGGGATAAAATGGATTAATTCAGGACAGACAGCAGGGAATATTGGAGGAAATAACACAGTGTAGGGATAAAATGGATTAATTCAGGACAGACAGCAGGGATTATTGGAGGGAATAACACAGTGTGGGGATAAAATGGATTAATTCAGGACAGACAGCAGGGATTATTGGAGGGAATAACACAGTGTAGGGATAAAATGGATTAATTCAGGACAGACAGCAGGGATTATTGGAGGGAATAACACAGTGTAGGGATAAAATGGATTAATTCAGGACAGACAGCAGGGAATATTGGAGGGAATAACACAGTGTAGGGATAAAATGGATTAATTCAGGACAGACAGCAGGGATTATTGGAGGGAATAACACAGTGTAGGGATAAAATGGATTAATTCAGGACAGACAGCAGGGATTATTGGAGGGAATAACACAGTGTAGGGATAAAATGGATTAATTCAGGACAGACAGCAGGGAATATTGGAGGAAATAACACAGTGTGGGGATAAAATGGATTAATTCAGGACAGACAGCAGGGATTATTGGAGGAAATAACACAGTGTTGGGATAAAATGGATTAATTCAGGACAGACAGCAGGGAATATTGGGGGGAATAACACAGTGTAGGGATAAAATGGATTAATTCAGGACAGACAGCAGGGATTATTGGAGGGAATAACACAGTGTAGGGATAAAATGGATTAATTCAGGACAGACAGCAGGGATTATTGGAGGGAATAACACAGTGTAGGGATAAAATGGATTAATTCAGGACAGACAGCAGGGATTATTGGAGGGAATAACACAGTGTAGGGATAAAATGGATTAATTCAGGACAGACAGCAGGGATTATTGGAGGGAATAACACAGTGTAGGGATAAAATGGATTAATTCAGGACAGACAGCAGGGATTATTGGAGGAAATAACACAGTGTAGGATAAAATGGATTAATTCAGGACAGACAGCAGGGATTATTGGAGGAAATAACACAGTGTAGGGATAAAATGGATTAATTCAGGACAGACAGCAGGGATTATTGGAGGAAATAACACAGTGTGGGGATAAAATGGATTAATTCAGGACAGACAGCAAGGATTATTGGAGGGAATAACACAGTGTAGGGATAAAATGGATTAATTCAGGACAGACAGCAGGGATTATTGGAGGAAATAACACAGTGTAGGGATAAAATGGATTAATTCAGGACAGACAGCAGGGATTATTGGTGGAAATAACACAGTGTAGGGATAAAATGGATTAATTCAGGACAGACAGCAGGGAATATTGGAGGGAATAACACAGTGTAGGGATAAAATGGATTAATTCAGGACAGACAGCAGGGATTATTGGTGGAAATAACACAGTGTAGGGATAAAATGGATTAATTCAGGACAGACAGCAGGGAATATTGGAGGGAATAACACAGTGTAGGGATAAAATGGATTAATTCAGGACAGACAGCAGGGATTATTGGAGGAAATAACACAGTGTAGGGATAAAATGGATTAATTCAGGACAGACAGCAGGGATTATTGGAGGAAATAACACAGTGTGGGATAAAATGGATTAATTCAGGACAGACAGCAGGGATTATTGGAGGGAATAACACAGTGTAGGGATAAAATGGATTAATTCAGGACAGACAGCAGGGAATATTGGAGGAAATAACACAGTGTGGGATAAAATGGATTAATTCAGGACAGACAGCAGGGATTATTGGAGGAAATAACACAGTGTAGGGATAAAATGGATTAATTCAGGACAGACAGCAGGGATTATTGGAGGAAATAACACAGTGTAGGGATAAAATGGATTAATTCAGGACAGACAGCAGGGATTATTGGAGGAAATAACACAGTGTAGGGATAAAATGGATTAATTCAGGACAGACAGCAGGGATTATTGGAGGAAATAACACAGTGTAGGATAAAATGGATTAATTCAGGACAGACAGCAGGGATTATTGGAGGAAATAACACAGTGTAGGGATAAAATGGATTAATTCAGGACAGACAGCAGGGATTATTGGAGGAAATAACACAGTGTAGGGATAAAATGGATTAATTCAGGACAGACAGCAGGGATTATTGGAGGAAATAACACAGTGTAGGATAAAATGGATTAATTCAGGACAGACAGCAGGGATTATTGGAGGAAATAACACAGTGTAGGGATAAAATGGATTAATTCAGGACAGACAGCAGGGATTATTGGAGGAAATAACACAGTGTGGGGATAAAATGGATTAATTCAGGACAGACAGCAGGGAATATTGGAGGAAATAACACAGTGTAGGGATAAAATGGATTAATTCAGGACAGACAGCAGGGAATGTTGGAGGGAATAACACAGTGTAGGGATAAAATGGATTAATTCAGGACAGACAGCAGGGAATATTGGAGGAAATAACACAGTGTAGGGATAAAATGGATTAATTCAGGACAGACAGCAGGGATTATTGGAGGGAATAACACAGTGTAGGGATAAAATGGATTAATTCAGGACAGACAGGAGGGATTATTGGAGGAAATAACACAGTGTAGGGATAAAATGGATTAATTCAGGACAGACAGCAGGGATTATTGGAGGAAATAACACAGTGTCGGGATAAAATGGATTAATTCAGGACAGACAGCAGGGATTATTGGAGGAAATAACACAGTGTAGGGATAAAATGGATTAATTCAGGACAGACAGCAGGGAATATTGGAGGAAATAACACAGTTTAGGGATAAAATGGATTAATTCAGGACAGACAGGAGGGATTATTGGAGGAAATAACACAGTGTAGGGATAAAATGGATTAATTCAGGACAGAGAGCAGGGAATATTGGAGGAAATAGCACAGTGTAGGGATAAAATGGATTAATTCAGGACAGAGAGCAGGGAATATTGGAGGAAATAACACAGTGTAGGGATAAAATGGATTAATTCAGGACAGACAGCAGGGAATATTGGAGGAAATAGCACAGTGTAGGGATAAAATGGATTAATTCAGGACAGACAGCAGGGATTATTGGAGGAAATAACACAGTGCAGGAATAAAATGGATTAATTCAGGACAGACAGCAGGGATTATTGGAGGAAATAACACAGTGTAGGGATAAAATGGATAATTCAGGACAGACAGCAGGGATTATTGGAGGAAATAACACAGTGTGGGGATAAAATGGATTAATTCAGGACAGACAGCAGGGATTATTGGAGGGAATAACACAGTGTAGGGATAAAATGGATTAATTCAGGACAGACAGCAGGGATTATTGGAGGAAATAACACAGTGTGGGGATAAAATGGATTAATTCAGGACAGACAGCAGGGATTATTGGAGGAAATAACACAGTGTAGGGATAAAATGGATAATTCAGGACAGACAGCAGGGATTATTGGAGGAAATAACACAGTGTAGGGATAAAATGGATTAATTCAGGACAGACAGCAGGGAATATTGGAGGAAATAACACAGTGTAGGGATAAAATGGATAATTCAGGACAGACAGCAGGGATTATTGGAGGAAATAACACAGTGTAGGGATAAAATGGATTAATTCAGGACAGACAGCAGGGATTATTGGAGGGAATAACACAGTGTAGGGATAAAATGGATAATTCAGGACAGACAGCAGGGATTATTGGAGGAAATAACACAGTGTAGGGATAAAATGGATTAATTCAGGACAGACAGCAGGGAATATTGGAGGAAATAACACAGTGTAGGGATAAAATGGATTAATTCAGGACAGACAGCAGGGAATATTGGAGGAAATAACACAGTGTCGGGATAAAATGGATAATTCAGGACAGACAGCAGGGATTATTGGAGGAAATAACACAGTGTAGGGATAAAATGGATAATTCAGGACAGACAGCAGGGATTATTGGAGGAAATAACACAGTGTAGGGATAAAATGGATAATTCAGGACAGACAGCAGGGATTATTGGAGGAAATAACACAGTGTAGGGATAAAATGGATTAATTCAGGACAGACAGCAGGGAATATTGGAGGAAATAACACAGTGTAGGGATAAAATGGATTAATTCAGGACAGACAGCAGGGAATATTGGAGGAAATAACACAGTGTCGGGATAAAATGGATAATTCAGGACAGACAGCAGGGATTATTGGAGGAAATAACACAGTGTAGGGATAAAATGGATAATTCAGGACAGACAGCAGGGATTATTGGAGGAAATAACACAGTGTAGGGATAAAATGGATTAATTCAGGACAGACAGCAGGGAATATTGGAGGGAATAACACAGTGTAGGGATAAAATGGATTAATTCAGGACAGACAGCAGGGAATATTGGAGGGAATAACACAGTGTAGGGATAAAATGGATTAATTCAGGACAGACAGCAGTGATTATTGGAGGGAATAACACAGTGTGGGGATAAAATGGATTAATTCAGGACAGACAGCAGGGAATATTGGAGGAAATAACACAGTGTAGGGATAAAATGGATTAATTCAGGACAGACAGCAGGGATTATTGGAGGGAATAACACAGTGTAGGGATAAAATGGATTAATTCAGGACAGACAGCAGGGAATATTGGAGGGAATAACACAGTGTAGGGATAAAATGGATTAATTCAGGACAGACAGCAGGGAATATTGGAGGGAATAACACAGTGTAGGGATAAAATGGATTAATTCAGGACAGACAGCAGGGAATATTGGAGGGAATAACACAGTGTAGGGATAAAATGGATTAATTCAGGACAGACAGCAGGGAATATTGGAGGGAATAACACAGTGTAGGGATAAAATGGATTAATTCAGGACAGACAGCAGGGAATATTGGAGGGAATAACACAGTGTAGGGATAAAATGGATTAATTCAGGACAGACAGCAGGGAATATTGGAGGAAATAACACAGTGTAGGGATAAAATGGATTAATTCAGGACAGACAGCAGGGAATATTGGAGGGAATAACACAGTGTAGGGATAAAATGGATTAATTCAGGACAGACAGCAGGGAATATTGGAGGGAATAACACAGTGTAGGGATAAAATGGATTAATTCAGGACAGACAGCAGGGATTATTGGAGGAAATAACACAGTGTGGGGATAAAATGGATTAATTCAGGACAGACAGCAGGGATTATTGGAGGAAATAACACAGTGTGGGGATAAAATGGATTAATTCAGGACAGACAGCAGGGATTATTGGAGGGAATAACACAGTGTAGGGATAAAATGGATTAATTCAGGACAGACAGCAGGGATTATTGGAGGAAATAACACAGTGTGGGGATAAAATGGATTAATTCAGGACAGACAGCAGGGATTATTGGAGGAAATAACACAGTGTGGGGATAAAATGGATTAATTCAGGACAGACAGCAGGGATTATTGGAGGAAATAACACAGTGTAGGGATAAAATGGATAATTCAGGACAGACAGCAGGGATTATTGGAGGAAATAACACAGTGTCGGGATAATATGGATAATTCAGGACAGACAGCAGGGATTATTGGAGGAAATAACACAGTGTCGGGATAAAATGGATTAATTCAGGACAGACAGCAGGGATTATTGGAGGAAATAACACAGTGTAGGGATAAAATGGATTAATTCAGGACAGACAGCAGGGAATATTGGAGGGAATAACACAGTGTAGGGATAAAATGGATTAATTCAGGACAGACAGCAGGGAATATTGGAGGGAATAACACAGTGTAGGGATAAAATGGATTAATTCAGGACAGACAGCAGGGAATATTGGAGGGAATAACACAGTGCAGGGATAAAATGGATTAATTCAGGACAGACAGCAGGGATTATTGGAGGAAATAACACAGTGTAGGGATTAAATTCAATGGATGTTGTGAAGATGGATTGTTAAAAAGTGTTTGATAAGATGCCGGACAGGAGGCTTGTTGATCAGATTAAATCTCACGGTGTTACAGGGAGTGGGTCAGTGTGGATGGGAAGTTGGATAAATGGCAGAGTATTGGTTGATGGATGTTTTTCAGACTGTGGGGATGTGAACAGTGGTGTCCCCCAGGGGCAGTGTTGGGACCATTGCTCTTCTCAATATCGAGCAATGACCTGGGCTTGGGTAGAAGGGCATAAGATCAACATTTCCTGACAAAACCAAGATAGGGAGCATTAAGAACTGTGAAGAGGAATGTTAGAAATTTCAGTGTGACATCGGAACATTAGGAACAGGAGTCGGCCATTCAGCCCCTCGAGCCTGTTCCACCATTCAGTGAGATTGGTATCAGTGACTGTGGGATTGGTTTCTTTCAGAGTGGAGGAGATTATTGTCAGTGACTGTGGGATTGGTTTATATCAGACAGGAGGAGATTGGTGTCAGTGACTGTGGGGATTGGTTTATATCATACTGGAGGTGATTGTTGTCAGTGATTTGTTTCAGGAACTGGAATTAACCATGAAACCCCTCAAGCCTGCTCCACCATTCATTTTGATCAGGACGAATCTGTACCACAACTCCATTTACTCTTCTTTGCTCCATGTCCCTTTCACCCCTCACACAACACAAATCTATCAATCTCAATATTGAACATTTCAATCGAGCCCCAGCATCCACAGCCTTTCGGGAAAGTGAGTTTGTAATTTCCACTACCCTTTGTGTGAAAAATTGCTGCCTTATTTTGCTCGTAAATGACCGAGCTCTAATTGTAAGATTATCAAGAAGGTGGCAGATGGAGTATAATGTGGGGAAATGTGGAAATTATTCACTTTGGTAGGAGGAATAGAAAAGCAGAATATTTTTTTGAAAAGTGAAAGACTAAGAAATGTTGGTGTTCAGAAGGATTTGGGTGTCCTTGTACAGAGAAAGTTAATATGCAGGTGCAGCAAACAATTAGGAAAGCAAATATTATGTTGGCCTTTATTGCATGGGGGTTGGAGTATAAGAGTAAGGGAGACTTGCTGCAATTATATTGGGCCTTGGTGAGACCACACTTGGAGTACAGTGCACAGTTTTGGTCTCCTTACCTGAGGAAGGATATACTTGCCTTAGAGGGGGTGCAACGAAGGTTCACTAGATTGATTCCTGGGATGAGAGGGTTGTTGTATGAGGGGAGATTGAGTAGAATGGCCTTAAATTCTCTGGAGTTTCGAAGAATGAGAGGTGATCTCATTGAAACGTCGAAAATTCTTAGAGGGCTTGACAGGGTAGATGCTGAGAGGCTTTTTCCCCTGGCTGGAGAGTCTAGAACTCGGGGGCATAGTCTCAGGATAAGGGTTCGGCCATTTAGGACTGAGATGAGGAAATATTTCTTCACTCAGAGGGTGGTGAATCTTTGGAATTCTCTACCTCAGAGGGCTGTGGATGCTCAGTCGTTGAGTATATTCAAGAATGAGATCGAGAGATTTTTGGACACCGAGGGAATCAAGGAATCGGGCAGGAAAGTGGAGTTAAGGTAGAAGATCAGCCATGTTCTTACTGAATGGCAGAGCAGGCTCGAGGGGCCGTATGGCCCACTCCTGCTCCTATTTCTTATGCCCTCTTGTTCTGGATTCCCCCTCCAGAAGAAATAATTTCTCTGTATCTGCCTTATTGAATCATTTTATTATTTTAAACATCTCGATGAGGTCACATCTCAATGTTCTAAACTCATGGGAATAAAAACCAAGTTTATGCCACCTCTCCTCATAATTTAACCCTTTTAACCCCGGCATCATTCTGGTGAATCTGCACTGTACCTTTTCTAAGGCCGATTTATCTCTCCCTCGGTTCGGTGCCCAGTTCTCCAGGTGGGGTCTGACCAAGGTTCATTACAACTGAAGCATCACTTCTGTATTCCAACCCCACTCGAGATAAAGGTCAACATTCAATTAGACTTGTTGATTATTGTCAAGATTTGTAAGGAATTTGCAAAGGATTCGAGGGGATCTTAGAGTTGGGATTTTTCTTTATTCTGTCCACTCAAGGAGTTTGATAACAGACTTACTCCTTTGAATTTAGTGCTGGATTATTGGGCCGTGATGTGTTTACTTGTTTGTATTTTGTTAAATACATTTGCTGAGTGTATTTAAATTTAAGACGAGATTCCCAGGCCTGATGCTCTATTCACACATCGAAGGTGAGAGAGATGCTGTGGGACACACGATAAGTCCAGTCGCTGAAAGTGATTCACAGACTGGGTTTTGTGTTTCGTGATCCCGGGTACATTACTGATACCTTCCCTGGATCCCAAGGCTGGGAGAGGCACTCGGGAAGGACCGGGGAGCTGGGACTTGGCCATGACAGTAATTGAAGGTATGAGAACTGAAATAATCTACAGTGAGAAAGGAGAAAAGGCAAAATAATCGGTAATGAGGACATCAATTAGTCTCTTATCTTGAATTCATCAAGTAATTGACCCATTCTGTTTGAAACAAAGTTGATTTATTTGACATCGATCCAGAATATTGAATTTCAGCCCAGTTATAGCGGTTATTAACATCAGCAGAAACAAATCCCAACTTCCAGAATGAAGTTCTGCTGCTGAAACCCTCATCCGTGCCTTTGTTTACCTCCAGACTCGACTATTCCAATGCTCTCCAGGCCCGGCCTTCCACTTTACACCCTCCGTAAACTTAAACCCACAATCTCCTGATCAATAATCAGTCCCATTATTCATTGTGTCACTGGCCCAGGCTGTGGAGAACACGGAGCAGCTCCCACTCCCACAGCACTGCGGTATGAGCAGGTACCGAGTCAGCCTCAGTCATGAGCACTGGAATCCACGAGTCCGGGTGTGTCAAAGGTGCACGGTGAACAATCACCAAAGTGAAACATTTTTGCCGCTTCCCTTCGATACCTCAGCTGGTTGAGCGACAAGACTGTCGTGGAAAATAAGACAAAGTCATCCTTCCGTCATTTGTTCAATTCCTGCTCGAAGGAGAACGTGTGATTTTGCAATAAGCAGCAATTAGTTCAAGGTCGCTCTCTGAACTTTACAGGCACCTCACAGATTAACATGTTGCCATGAAGGCACAGGACGCCTCTTTTCCTTTCTCAAACCTGAAAACTTTCTGTGTCTGCCCAAACAAGGCTGCTCTGCCTCTGCTCACCAGCAGGGAGCGCTTTTGAGCAGCAACACTTCAAAACACTCAGCTCTCGCTTTCAGGCAAAAGAAGTCTTCGATCAGCACCGGACTCCACGAGTCTGAACGTGTCAACAGGCGCACGGTGAACAATCACCAAAGACAGCACTGTTTATCACTTCCCTTCGATAGCTCAGCTGGTAGAGCGGAGGACTGTAGTGAATAAAACAAAATAAAGTCATCCTTAGGTCGCTGGTTCAATTCCGGCTCGAAGGAGTGAGTGTGATTTTGGAATAAGCAGCAATTACCTCAAGGTCACTCTCTGAACTTCACAGGCAGCTCACAGATTAACATGTTGCCACTCAGGCACAGGACACCTCTTCTCCTTTCCAAAACCGAAAAGCTTTCTGTGTCTGCCCGAGCACGGCTGTTTCACTCGAGCATTTCCCTCTGCTCACCAGCAGGGAGTGCCTTTGAGCAGCAACACTTCAAATCGCCCTCAATTTCAGGCAAAATGGTCTTCGATCAGTCAGTCAGTCAGGGCTCTCGCTGCTCCTCGAGCTCGGGCGGCTGTTGCTTTCTGGTGACCTCGTCTTCCTTCCGAAGGCTCGGGCTCTTCTCAGCATCATTCATGATTACTGTGGCTTCCCGTTCTGCTGTTCCTCACTTGCTGATGCTCGATACCGCCGATTGGAGCAAAGTATTTAATATATTCAGGGAGCGGCAACCCAAGGCAAGATTTCTCTGATGGTCTTCGAGCAGCTTGAAGGCGAGTGAGAGGCAGGAACTGTGAGGGGCGATTTACAAACAGCAAACGAGGAATTAGCTCAACTGGTGGAGCACTCACTTGGCCTGTGAGAAGTAGCGGGATCGTTGATTATATTCTCCACTCACCGTTTGTCTTGGGGCAATTATACAGAAACAAGAGTGTTGTCAGTGAGTCCATCGCCCATGGACTTCCTAAACTTCACTGTGTGTTTGGGTACAGAGAGATCAAGGGGCAGCAAATCTTTTGATGTGCTGCAGTAAGCAAAAGTTCTTGATTTTGCTATGCAGCAAAGATGGAAAGATGAGGTGAGAGATGGAAAAAAAGCTTCGTAATCCTTGATGCCTTCTCTGAAGATTGAATTCAGGACCTTCAGATTATGACACTGATGCACTGCTTGCTGCACTGAGAAGGCACTTACCAGGTATGGAGCCAGGCAGCACCACCAAGTTGGACAGCTTGCAAGGTATTGAATGCCATAAAATTTTGCATTAAAAAATCCAAGCCAGGTAGGAATCGAACCTAATGCGTTATCCATTGCACCACTGGCCCAGATTATAACGAATTAGTAGCAGTGGGAGGCAGTGGGCATGTCGGAGGTACTAAATAAATACATTGCATCTGTCTTTCCCAAGGAAGAAGACGCTGCCAGAATGTCAGTAAAGGAAGATGTTGTAGAGATACTGGATTGGCTAAAAATTTATAAAGAGGAGGTACTGGAAAGGCTGGCTGTACTTAAAGTAGATCCGTCATCTGGTCCGGATGGGATGCATCCTCGGTTGCTGAGGGAAGTAACGGTGGAAATTGCAGAGGTACTGGCAAAAAACCTCCAAACATCCTTAGATATGGGGGTGATGCCAGAGGACTGGAGAATTGCAAATGTTACACCCCTGTTCAAGAAAGGGTGAAAGAAAAAATCCAGCAACGACTGACCAGTCAGTTTAACCTCGGTAGTGGAGAAAGTTCTAGCAACGATAATCCGGGACAGAATTAGCAGTCAATTGGACAAGGATTAGGGAAAGCCAGCACGGATTTGTTAAAGGCAAATCGTGTTTAATTAAATTGATACAGTTTTTTGATGAGGTAACAGAGAGTAGATGAGGGCAATGCAGTTAATGTGGTGTGTATGGACTTCGAAAAGGCGTCAGATAAAGTGCCGCAAAATGTGTTTGTCATCAAGATTGAAGCCCATGGAATAAAAGGGGCAGTAGCAGCATGGATACAGAATTGGCTAAATAACAGGAAACAGAGTGTAGTGGTGAACGGTTGTTTTTCGGAATGGAGGGAGGTGTACAGTGGTGTTCCCCAGGGGTCGGTGCTGGGACCACTGCTTTCCTTGATATACATTAATGACTTGGACTTGGGAATACAGGGCACAATTTCCAAATTCTTGCTACCAAAATGCTCCACTTCACTGTCATCTGCATTAAAATTCATTGGCCAATTATACACCCATTTTGCAAGTTTATTGATGTATTTTGTATTTGGTCGCAATCTTCATCAATATTATCGAAACTCCACCCCACCCCGCCAATCTGGTGTCATCTGTAAATTTTGAAATTGTACTTCCGATTCCCGAGTCCAATTCGTTGATGTGAATTGTGAACAGTGGTCCCAGAACCAATCCTTGTGGAGCCCCACTTTCCACCTTATACAGTGTGAGTCGCTACAATTAACCCCACTCTCTGTTTTAGAGCAGGAGTCAAGAGAAACTTCTTTACATAGGGAGTAGGCAGTCTGTGGAATTCACTTCCACGGTTAGTGTTTGGGGCACACAGTTCTGTAATGACAAGTGGTCCTCATGTTTTTATCCAAGACAGGCCTCAGCCCAGTCATTTACTCTAAATGTTGGTGCAATAGTTCAAGCTCAGAGGTGCCAGGGATCGGGAGCAGCAGTAGCTGTAAATAAAATCTAAATGTAAGTAAATACCAATATAGTTCATCTTCATCTATTTCTAGTTTAATAACTTTTGCTGAATGTGGCCCAGGCCAAGTGCCAGGATATCGGGTCAGGTTCACCATAGGAAATGAGTTTGACATCCCTGAGATAGACAATGTGAACCGGATTACCCTCATCCACTAACGCAGCAACTTCTTCAAAAAACTCAAGCAAGTTTGTCAGACACCATTTTCTTTCCCAGAAGCCGTGTTGAGTATCTCTAATGGCTCCCTTCTCTTTCCCCGTGATCATAAACAGCATCTCTTAGGATCCCTTCAAGCATCTTCCCTCTGATCGAGGTCACACTGATGGGCCTGTCATTCCCCGGCTCTGATTTGTCCCCTTTAATGAAAATGGGAACGACATGAGCTCCCTTCCAATCTCAGGGGACAATCCCTGACTCTATTGAGCTGTTGAAGATACAGGCAAGGGGCTCACAGAGCACCCGTCCCATCTCTTTAAACACCCGGGGGTGGATATCATCTGGACCTGGAGCACAATGCATTTTGAGAGTTCATATTTTATCCAAAGTGACATCCCATTCTATTTTAATATTTATGATGTTATTGTTGACAGCACATCCCACAGCTGGAATCTGAGCCTCATCCACAGGAGTGTAGACTGATGAGAAATAGTCATTCAACAGCTCTGCCATAGCCCGGGAATCTGTCCTGAACTGTCTTTCAGTGGCCCGAAAGTATCTTTAATGGTCTTCTGACTCCTGACGGAGCTGGAAAGACATTTGCTATTATTCTCAGAATTGGGCACCATCTTCTTTTCCAAAGATCTCTGAGCTTCTCTAATGGCTGCTTTTGTCTCCCTCGATTGTGGGTGATATTTGACCCAATTCTCCTGTAAACTGAATTCATCCTGATCCGATCTGGGTTAAATGTAAGACAGTTCGGGGAGTCAGGAATCATTCACCGCTGGACCCACACTGAGAGGTAAAACCCCAGACGGTTCCTTAGTAAGGATTCCTCTGGTACCTCAGCATATCTTTGTCAGCTATCTTACAGTCCACTCCTGGAGGCCCCACTCCCTGAGCCTGCAACCTTCAGCAGGGTCAGTGGTGGAGTTCCGCAGTGGGAGTGATCCCAGAGTAACTGTCGGGATCGCCCCCACCCTGTGGATGGTCCGGATCGTGTATTTTTAGTGATCCTGGTGTCTAACACGCACACATCAATAAAACCGGGAATTCTGGAAACACACTGCAGGTCCTTCTTTATCTGGAGATCGAATGACTGTTGTATAATTGTACCAGCAGTTAACAGGCTCCTGTGAACTCCTCCCTCTGCTATTTTCATGCAGACTTTCACCCATTTATTTTAAACGGGTTTATTTTAAATGAGTTAACGCCTGCCTTAAATGGTAGACTCAGGACTGTCACACAAACAGGTTAAATCTTCATAGAATAATTACCACAGTCATGTTTAGACTGGACGCCGAACGGTGACTTTTCTGTCAGTGAAGAGAGACGAGAAAGACCAAAGTGCCGTTTGCCCCTCTCAGTGTGGCCCTGAAGGACTGTGTCCAGGCTGAAGTTCTGTTCCCACCGGACGATCCTCCCCCCAGATTGTCCTTTCTGAGCTCCAGTCAGGTGATGTTAAACACTCAGGTGGGAAAGACCAAAATCGACAACAAGGTGTTTGAAACAAAGCTGATTTATTTCACAAATATCCTGAATATTAAACTCCAGCCCAGTTATAGGGGTTATTAACATCAGGAGAAACAAACCCCAACTGTCAGAATGAACATGGTTCAGTCCTGGATGGGATTAACAGCAGAATCCAACCCCTGCAGTCATATGTGAACTCGCTGGAGTCTCAGCACATGTGATGACTGAGTGAATCCCTTCCCTCACACGGAGCAGGTGAACAGTCTCTCCCCAATGGGCATGCGTTGATGTGTCAGCAGTTCATTTGTGCTCTTCTCACAGTCACTGAGTTAAAAGGTCACTCAATAGTGTGAACATGTTGATGTTTCAGAAGGTGGGATGAATTAGTGAATCTCTTCCCACACACGGAGCAGGTGAACAGTCTCTCCCCAGTGTGAGTGCGTCGATGTCTCAGCACATAATTTCTGATGTTAAATCTTTTCTCACAGTCAGAACATTTGAACGTCTCTTATCAGTGTGAACTCGCTGGTGTGACAGAAGGAGGGATGACCGAGTGAATCTCTTCTTACACACGGAGCAGGAGAACGGCTTCTCACCAGTGTGGGTGCGTTGGTGTGTCAGCAGGTGGGATGATTGAGTGAATCTCTTCCCACACACAGAGCAGGGGAACGTCCTCTCCCTAGTGTGAACTCGCTGGTGTCTCAGCAGGGTCGATGACCAAGTGAATCCCTTCCCACACACAGAGCAGGTGAACGGCCTCTCCCCAGTGTGGGTGCGTTGGTGTGACAGCAGAATACTTTTGCTTTTAAACCTCTTCTCACAGTCAAAACATTTAAAAGGTCTCTCATCAGAGTTAACTCGCTGGTGTTTCAGCAGGGTGGATGACCGAGTGAATCTCTTCCCACACACGGAGCAGGAGAACGGCCTCTCCCCAGTGTGAGTGCGTCGATGAGTTTCCAGCTCTGAAGGGTAATTGAATCCCTTCCCACAGTCCCCACATTTCCACGGTTTCTCCGTGGTCCGGGTGTCCTTGTGTCTCTCCAGGTTGGACGATCAGTTGAAGCCTCGTCCACACACAGAACACGTGTACGGTTTCTCCCCGCTGTGAACGGTGCGATGTTTTTTCTGTCTGTGTAACTGGTTAAAGCTCTTTCCACAGTCAGTGCACTGGAACACTCTCACTCGGTGTGTGTGTCTCGGTGCTTTTCCACTCACACTGATGTTAGAAATCTTCTCCCACAGACAGAACAGACAAATGTTTCTCTTTCCACATACAAAGGCCGATGATATTCAGGTCCTGATGAATCGAGTGACTCTGTCAGATCTTGACGTGATCTTTGGTTTGAGTTTCCTGTCTGCAAATCCTCCCCTGTAAAAGGAGTTTATAAAAGTTATCACTGTAAGTACAGGATAGAAATTCAGATCAGATAGCTCTACTTTCTATGGAACATTCTTTCCTCTCTCATTCCTCAAAGCTGTAAATCCCCGTCCCACACACTCTCCCTCCTTCCTGTGCTGAAATCCAAACCCATCGCATCATCTTTCAGTGGCCCTAAACCATGAGTGAATGGGTGAGAGAGGAATGTGAGAGTGAATGTGAGAGAGTGAGAGAGTGAATGTGAGAGTGATTGTGAGCGAGCGCGAGAGTGAATGTGAGAGTGAGTGTGAGAGAGAGTGTGAGTGAGTGTGAGAGAGTGAGTGTGAGTATAGCAGTGGGCTCGGTGTGGAAAATGAAGTGGGGCAGGTGGAGCATGTTTCAGTGGGGCAGCAGTGATCATAATCTCATTAGGTTTAGAACAGTTATGGAAAAGGACAGGGGACAGTCAAATGTGAAAATTCTTAACTGGAGGAGGACTAATTCCAGTGAGTTAAAAATGGATCTTGTCCGTGTGGACTGGAATCAAAAATTGGCAGGCAGAACAATAATTCAACAGTGGGAGGCCTTCAAGGAGGAGTTGGTTCAGGTGCAGAGTAGACAGATTCCCATGAGGAGGAAAGGAACGGCATCCAAAGCCAGAGCTCCCTGGATGACTGAAGATATAGAGATCACCATTTCTCCTTCATTTACAGACTCTCCCTGACTGATCACTGTTTCTCCTTCATTTACAGACGGTCCCTGACCGATCACCATTTCTCCTTCATTGACAGACGGTCCCTGACCGATCACCATTTCTCCATCATTTACAGAAGCTCCCTGATTGATCACCATTTCTCCTTCATTTATAGACGCTCCCTGACTGATCACCATTTCTCCATCATTGATAGACGCTCCCCGACCGATCACCATTTCTCCTTCATTTACAGACTTTCCCTGACCGATCACCATTTCTCCTTCATTTACAGACGCTCCCTGACTGATCAACATTTCTCCCTCATTTATAGACGCTCCCCAACCGATCACCAATTCTCCTTCATTTTCAGACGCTCCCTGACCGATCACCATTTCTCCTTCATTTACGGACTTTCCCTGACCGATCACCATTTCTCCTTCATTTACAGACGTTCCCTGACTGATCACCATTTCATAGAATCATAGAATCATAGAAGTTACAACATGGAAACAGGCCCTTCGGCCCAACATGTCCATGTCGCCCAGTTTATACCACTAAGCTAGTCCCAATTGCCTGCACTTGGCCCATATCCCTCGATACCCATCTTCCCCATGTAACTGTCCAAATGCTTTTTAAAAGACAAAATTGTACCCGCCTCTACTACTGCCTCTGGCAGCTCGTTCCAGACACTCACCACCCTTTGAGTGAAAAAATTGCCCCTCTGGATCCTTTTGTATCTCTCCCCTCTCACCTTAAATCTGTGCCCCCTCGTTATAGACTCCCCTACCTTTGGGAAAAGATTTTGACTATCGACCTTATCTATGCCCCTCATTATTTTATAGACTTCTATAAGATCACCCCTTAACCTCCTACTCTCCAGGGAATAAAGTCCCAGTCTGTCTAACCTCTCCCTGTAAGTCAAACCATCAAGTCCCGGTAGCATCCTAGTAAATCTTTTCTGCACTCTTTCTAGTTTAATAATATCCTTTCTATAATAGGGTGACCAGAACTGTACACAGTACTCCAAGTGTGGCCTCACCAATGCCCTGTACAACTTCAACAAGACATCCCAACTCCTGCATTCAATGTTCTGACCAATGAAACCAAGCATGCTGAATGCCTTCTTCACCACCCTATCCACCTGTGACTCCACTTTCAAGGAGCTATGAATCTGTACTCCTAGATCTCTTTGTTCTATAACTCTCCCCAACGCACTACCATTAACGGAGTAGGTCCTGGCCCGATTCGATCTACCAAAATGCATTACCTCACATTTATCTAAATTAAACTCCATCTGCCATTCATCGGCCCACTGGCCCAATTTATCAAGATCCCGTTGCAATCCTAGATAACCTTCTTCACTGTCCACAATGCCACCAATCTTGGTGTCATCTGCAAACTTACTAACCATGCCTCCTAAATTCTCATCCAAATCATTAATATAAATAACAAATAACAGCGGACCCAGCACCGATCCCTGAGGCACACCGCTGGACACAGGCATCCAGTTTGAAAAACAACCCTCGACAACCACCCTCTGTCTTCTGTCGTCAAGCCAATTTTGTATCCAATTGGCTACCTCACCTTGGATCCCATGAGATTTAACCTTATGTAACAACCTACCATGCGGTACCTTGTCAAATGCTTTGCTGAAGTCCATGTAGACCACGTCTACTGCACAGCCCTCATCTATCTTCTTGGTTACCCCTTCAAAAAACTCAATCAAATTCGTGAGACATGATTTTCCTCTCACAAAACCATGCTGACTGTTCCTAATTAGTCCCTGCCTCTCCAAATGCCTGTAGATCCTGTCCCTCAGAATACCCTCTAACAACTTACCCACTACAGATGTCAGGCTCACTGGTCTGTAGTTCCCAGGCTTTTCCCTGCCGCCCTTCTTAAACAAAGGCACAACATTTGCTACCCTCCAATCTTCAGGCACCTCACCTGTAGCGGTGGATGATTCAAATATCTCTGCTAGGGGACCCGCAATTTCCTCCCTAACCTCCCATAACGTCCTGGGATACATTTCATCAGGTCCCGGAGATTTATCTACCTTGATGCGCGTTAAGACTTCCAGCACCTCCCTCTCTGTAATATGTACACTCCTCAAGACATCACTATTTATTTCCCCAAGTTCCCTAACATCCATGCCTTTCTCAACCGTAAATACCGATGTGAAATATTCATTCAGGATCTCACCCATCTCTTGTGGTTCCGCACTTAGATGACCTTGTTGATCCTTAAGAGGCCCTACTCTCTCCCTAGTTACCCTTTTGCCCTTTATGTATTTGTAGAAGCTCTTTGGATTCACCTTTGCCTGATGCTCCCCGACTGATCACCATTTCTCCTTCATTTATAGACGCTCCCTGACCGATCAACATTTCTCCTTCATTTACAGACTTTCCCTGACCGATCACCATTTCACCTTCATTTGCAGGCGCTCCCTGACCGATCACCATTTCTCCTTCATTTATAGATGCTCCCCGACTGATCACCATTTCTCCTTCATTTATAGATGCTCCCTGACCGATCACCATTTCTCCTTCATTTACAGATGCTCCCTGACCGATCACCATTTCTCCTTCATTTACAGACGCTCCCTGACCGATCACCATTTCTCCATCTTCACAGACACTCCCTGACCGAACAAAATTTATCCTTCATTCACAGACGCTCCCTGACCGATCACCATTCTCCTTCATTTACAGACACTCCCTGATTGATCTCCATTTCTCTTCATTTACAGACGCTCCCTGACCGAACACAATTTCTCCTTCATTCACAGACGCTCCCTGACCGATCACCATTCTCCTTCATTTACAGACGCTCCCTGACCGATCACCATTTCCCCTTCATTTACAGACGCTCCCTGACCGATCCCCATTTCCCCTTCATTTCCCGGCGGGTAGTGAGGGGGGGATAATGTTCACTGTTTTATATTCGGGTCTGGGGCCGCACTCGGGGTTTGTAAAGCCTGAGCCTGGGCCTGAGCCCGGACCCGGGCCCCGGGGTTTATTGAGCCTCTTGCTCCGATCCTCTGACCTGCACCGAACGCGCTCCTCCCGCAGCCTCGACTGGCCGCGCATGCTCAGGACACACTGCCCGAAAATGAGTCACTACTGCGCCTGCGCTCTGGACTCCACTGATTCAGATAGGGCACAATCTGTACCGCGATGCATGCTGGGTGATGCAGCCGCCATTGATGATCTTAATATCAGGCCGAAAAACAAAGACATTGGAAGCAGGGCGAGCGCTTTTGGACCAAGTAAAAAAAAATAAACTGAAAGCCCAGCCCTTCGTGCCATTTCAACCGGCACAAACACACAGCATAGAAGCCCCCCCCCCCCACTTTGGTGAACTCCAGATAATATTTTTTTCATTTACTTTTATTAATTTCGTTTTATTAATTGTTGCAACTGACGGGTTCAATTAATGTTAATTTTCCAAATGCACCACAGGACCGTCAGTTTCACCATTAACCCCGCCCTGGTGATTAAGGAGATATCCGGACCAATTGGAGCAGCAGGAATTTATCGGAATTTCCTCCAATGAGTGGGGTGCCGCAGCGATCAGTGCTGGGGCCTCAACTATTTACAATATATATTCATGGCTTGGATGAAGGAACAGGGTGTCTTGTGGCCAAATTTGTTGATGATACAAAGAAAGGTGGATAAGCAAGTTGCGATAAGGACACAACTTGTCTGTAAAGAGATATTGACAGGTTAAGCGGATGGGCAAAAAATTGGTGGATGGAATATAATGTGGGAAAATGTGAAGTCATCCCCTTTGGGAGGAAAAATAAAAAAGCAAAATATTATTTGAATGGAGAAATACTACAAAACGCTGCCGTACAGAGGGACCTTGGTGTCCTCGTACATGAAACATAAAAAGTCAACATACAACTGCAGCGGGTAATCCGGAAGACATCCGGAATATTAGCCTTTATTTCCAGCAGGATGGAGTATAAAAGCAGGGAAGTCATGCTACAACTGTACAGGGTGCTGGTGAGACCACATCTGGAGTACTGCGTACAGTTCTGGTGACCTTATTTAAGGAAGGTCATACTTGCATTGGAGGCAGTTCAGAGAAGGTTCACGAGGTTGATTCCGGCGATGGAAGGGTTGTCTTATAAGGAAAGATTGAACAGGTTTGGTCCATAATTATTGGAGTTCAGAAGAATGAGAGGAGATCTTATTGAAACATACAAGATTCTGAGGGGACTTGACAGGGTAGATGCTGAGAGGATGTTAACCCTCATGGGGGAATCTAAAACTAGGGGGCATAGTCTCAGAATAAGGGGTTGCCCTTTTAAGACGGACATGAGGAGGAATTTCTTCTCCCAGAGGGTTGTGAATCTTTGGAATTCTTTACCCCAAAAAGCTGTGGAGGCTGAGTCATTGAAGACATTCAAGGCTGAGTTCGAAAAAAAATTTGATTCGCAAGGGCGTCAAAGGATATGGGGAAAGGGCGGGAAAGTGGAGTTGAGGTAAACATCAGATCAGCCATGATCTCATGAAATGGTGGAGCAGGCTCGAGGGGCCGAATGGCCGACTCCTGCTCCGATCTCTGATGATCTTATGGTCTTATGGTAAATTGACTGGAGGGATGAGAGAACAGTTGGTCCTCCAACCAATCGGAGTGTGAGAGGGGCGGGAGTTGCGGCACCGAATGGGCGGGTCTGAGCCCAGATTTCCCTCATTGACTGAAGCATCATTTAAAAAAAATAATTTATCTTAAGCTCCAGGAGAAAACACGACCTTTCTGTTGTGGCTTGAAACAGATGAAACCAGATGAGATGGAGCAAACATTTCAACATTTGTTGGAAAAACACATTAATTCAGAATAGCCAACATGGATTATTTGAGATAACTCGAGTATACTGATAAAGGGAATGTAGTGGATGTTGTGTAGATGGATTGTGAAAATGTGTTTGATAAGATGCCGGACAGGAGGCTTGTTGATAAAATTAATACCCACGGTATTAAAAAGAATGGGGCAGTGTGGATAGGAAGTTGTGTAAAGGGCAGAAAACAGAGAGTAGTGGTTAATGGATGTTCTTCAGACTGGAGGGATGTGAACAGTGGTGTCCCCCAGGGTCAGTGTTGGGACCATTGCTCTTCTCAATATAGAGAATGATCTCAGCTTGGGTATGTGGGACACAAGGTGAAAATCTCTAGATGACGCCAACATTGGCAGCGTGGGGAACTGTGAAGAGGAGTCAGTGACTTCATTGTGACGTCCACGGGTTAGTAAATGGGCCAGGTGAAATTTAATGCAGAGAAATGTGACGTTTTGCATTTTGAGAGGAATAAAAATGAGATGAAATGTAAACTAAATGGTCAAAGTTTAAAAGTAGACGAGCAGAGAGACTGTTAATTAGACTCATAGAATCAAAGAAATTGATGGCACAGAAAGAGGCCATTCGGCCCATCGTGTCTGTGCCGGCCGAAAAAGAGCTATCCAGCTTAATCCCACTTTCCAGCTCTTGGCCCATAGCCTTGTAGCTTCCGGCAGTTCAAGTATTCTTCAAATGCGATGAGGGTGTCCGCCTCAACCACCCTTTCAGGCAGTCAGTTCCAGACCCCACAACCCTTGGGTGAAATAATTTCTCCTCAGTTCCCCACTAAACTTTCTACCAATCACTTTAAATCTATGCCCCTGGTTATTAACCTCTCTGCTAAGAGAAGTGGGTCCTTCCAATCCACGCTATCTGGGACCCTGATAATTTTGTTCACCTCAATTAAATCTGCCTTCAGTCTCCTCTGTTCCAAAGAAAACAACCCCAGCCTATCCAATCTTTCCTCATAGCTAAAATTCTACAGTCCAGGCAACATCCTTGTAAATCTTTCTTGCCTTGTGTATAAAATGTCTGCTATTTGAAAGTCGTGACATTGATCAAAGTCCACGTTAAGTTTTCGTGCCATTTGTGTCATGATTTGGAGAAGATCTGCTGCCTGACACTTTCAATATTGCCGACCTTTAACTGTAGCTCACAGTGTCTGAACAGTCACTGTTATCATTGACCTTTTATGTATCTCCTTGAGCTCCATCTCCTTAACAGCACAAGCTGATCACAGCAATGTTTTCTTCAAATGGAATCCCAATGTGAGAAAATGCAAAATTTCAAAGTGAAGCATCACATGCAGGATTGGAAGGAGAGTGTGAGTGGAGATAATTGGCTTGGATCAGTGATCTCTTGAGCATTAAGACATTCATTATCTGAAAGAAGCACGGAGATGAGATTTTTGTCTATATTTATCAATATAGAAAAGAAGCAGGGCGTTGAGATACTTTTGTCCATTCATCCTGCCATCCACAAAATCCATCACCTCTCAATGCCCAGCATCTTTCGTTCCAACTCCTTGCTCTACAGGGAAGTCTTGGTTTCATTAATTCTCCGTGTTTTCAGCAAACATCTCATTCACCTCGCAGATCTGGCCGTGTCTTCTACTTATAAGTCATCCCATCGTGTTGACATCATGTTAGCAACTCAAGATAAGCTGCTTTATGTTGATGGAATTAATTCGAGTCAGTTTTCTAGATCAATATGTCGAGGAATCTACAAGGGAACAGGCTATTTTGATCTAGTATTGTGTAATGAAACAGGATTAATTAGTAATCTTATAGTAAATGATCCTCTGGGGAAGAATGATCATAATATGGTAGAATGTGATATTGAGTTTGAAAGTTTGAGAGTGATGTCATTAAGTCGGAAACTAGGGTCTTAAATTTAAACAAAACCAATAACGTAGTTATGAGGATTGAGTTGGCTAAGGTAGTTTGGGAAATTAGATTTAAAAATATGATGATAGATAAGCAATGGCGAACATTTAAAGAAATAATTTATAATTCCTTAACAAAATTACATTCCTTTGAGGGTTAAAAACTCCACTGGAAAAGTGGTCCAACCTTGGTTAATTGGAGAGATTAATGATATTTTAGGTTAAAAGAGGCTTATAATGTTGCCAAAAAGAACAGTAAGCCTGAGGATTAGGAGAGTTTTAGAAATCAGCAAAGGATGATCAAGAAATTGATAAATATGTATAAAGGAAGAGATTAGCGAAAGTAAACATGGGTCCCTTGGAGACAGAGACAGGAGAATTTATAATGGAGAATAAGGAAATGGCAGAGACGTTAAACAAGTATTTTGTATCTGTCTTCACAGTAGAGAACACAAAAATCATACCAGAAGTATTGGGGAACCAAGGTTTTAATGAGAGTGAGGAACCTAAAGCAATTAAGATTAGTAAATAAAAAGTACTGGAGAAATTAATGGGACTAAAAGCTGACAAATTCATTGGCCCTGATGGCCTACATCCTAGGGTTTTAAAAGAGGTCGCTGCAGAGACAGTGGATGCATTGGTTTTATCTTCCACAGTTCCCATGATTCTAGAAAGTTCCCCATGGATTGGAAGGTACCAAATGTAACCCCTCTATTCAAGAAAGGAGGGAGAGAGAAAAGAGGGAACTACAGGCCCTTTAGCCTGACAATAGTAGGAGGGAAATTGCGGGAATCTATTACTAGGGGCGTGGTAACAGGGCACTTAGAAAATCATAATATGGTTAGGCACATGCAACACGGTTTTATGAAAGAGAAATCGTGTTTGACAACTCCACAAGAGGTTTTGAGGGTTTAGATAGCAGGGTAGATAAGGGAGAACCAGTGGATATAGAATATTTGGATTTTCAAAAGGCATTCGATAAGGTGCCACACAAAAGTTTGTTAAACAAGATTAGGGTTCATGGGATTGTGGGTAATATATTAGCATGGATTGGGGATTGGTTGACGGACAGAAAACAGAAAGTCGGAATAAACAGTTCATTTTGGGGTTGGCAGGTTGTAACTAGTGGGGTGCCGTGAAGATCAGTGCTTGGGCCTCAAATATTTACAATCTATATTAATGACTTAGATGAAGGGACCGAGTGTAATGTATCCAAGTTTGCTGACGATACAAAACTAGGTGGGAAAGTAAGCTGTGAGGAGGATGCAAAGAGGATGCAAAGTGAAACAGACAGGATAAGTGAGTGGGCTAGAAGTTGGCAAATGAAGTATAAAGTGGGGAAATGTGAGATTATTCACTTTGGTAGGAAGAATAGAAAAGCAGAATATCTTTTAAACGGTGAGAGACTACGAAATGTTGGAATTCAGAGGGATTTGTGTGTCCTTGTACACGGATCACAGAAAGTTAACATGCAGGTACAACAAGCAATTAGGAAAACAAATGGTGTGTTGGCCTTTATTGCGAGGTGGTTGGAGTACAAGGATAAGGAAGTCTTGCTGTAATTATATAGGGCTTTGGTGAGACCGCATCTGGAGTACTGTGTACAGTTTTGATCTCCTTACCTGGGAATGATACACTTGCCTTAGAGTGGGTGCAACAAAGGTTGACTGGATTGATTCCTGGGATGAGAGGTTTGTCCTGTGAGGAGAGATTGAGCAGAATGGGCCGATATTCTCTGGTGTTTACAATGATGAGGTGATCTCATTGAAACATATAAAATTCTTAGAGGGCTTGACAGGGTAGATGCTGGGATGCTGTTTCCCCTCGCTGGAGAGTCTAGAACTAAAGGTTATAATCTCAAGATAAGGGGCCAGCCATTTAGTTCAGAGATTTCTTTGCTGAGAGGGTTGTGAACCATTGGAATTCTCTACCCCTGAGGGCTGTGGATGCTGAGCCATTGAATAGATTCAAAACTGATGTAGATAGAATTTTGGACACGAAGGAACTCAAGGGATATGGGGATAGGTCGGGAAAGTGGAGTTGAGGTCGAAGATCAGCGTTATCAAATGGCGGAGCAGGCTTGAGGGACTGAATGGCCAACTCTTGCTCCTTTCGCTGATGTTGGTCCGCTGGAAAAGCAGAACTTGCCAGCTGTTTTAAAACTTTTAGCCTGAACAGGGACTTGAACCCTGGACCCTCAGATCACTACCTGTTTTAAAAGTCTGATGCTCTACCGACTGAGCTATCCAGGCTCGTTGTTTGATTGGTTTCCATCATACAGATTCATGGTGGGACTCAGAATTATCCCTGTCAATGTCGAATTTGGGGGAGTATCTCTTTTCTACAATTTTCAGCAACGTGTTGAGGAGAATCCTTGTTTCTGTTGAACATGATGTAAGAAACATGGACAGCGAACTCTTGAGTTTACAATTCTTCCTGTTTGTACAAAATTTCTTGTCATTCGTTAGCAGCAATTTAAAAAATACACTTTACCCAATGGTTCAAAAGCTAAACTTGTTCCACACGGGAGCTGGAAGAGGCCTCTCGAGATTTCAGCCGATCAACAATTGAAAGCTGAATAATTTCACCCGTTACACCGTGACACCAGGCAGCATATTTGCCTCCCGAATTTTCCCGACACGACACTTCAAACCGATGAATCTCTGCTTCACGGAAAGAAGAATTGTGTGTTTGGTTCTTTAGATTTAAAGATGTCGTGCCGGCCGCTTTACCATTTCAGCTCTCGCCAATCGCCCCCTCTCCCTCCTATAAACAAATAAACTCTCACCTGCTATTGCAAGACGGGAGGCCAGAGGAGCCTCAGTGCCCACATGGGGACATGAAGAAGTCGATGTGTTATGGAACCGGTTGTACCTTGAACTCCAGTCAAAATGTTCAGAAGGTTCAACTACTTTAGATGGCGCTGGAGCTCACAACCCCAGCATTTCTCGAGTGTATAATTATTGTAGAAATAACGCGCGCTGACCGATTGCTCCACTGGAGCCGCGCACGGTCTGTGTCCCCAGTGCTCCCATCAAACAGCTTCATCCTCGGTCTCTCAATTATCACTTCCTGATCTTTCCCACACAGAAACCTCCAACCAAGAGGCGATTCGTTAAACATCCGCAGTGACCTTTAAAAGCCGTGAAATCTTAAACAAAACCCCAGACGATAAGAACTTTTAATGATATTATTATTATTAACTTAAGGACAATTATTTTCATGCTACTTTGAGGATTTCGGAAATTGGGAACTCTCTCTGGGCTGTCGTTGATTGGAGAGATGGGAGTTATTTCATTTGAAAACCGAGGCTCGGAACTTCCTGATGGAGAAGTGTGAGAGAAGATTGTGGTTAGTGGCAGTTGCCGGGGAGATCGAGAGGAGAGGGAGAAAAGTCAAAGTCACAGCTGTGACAGCTCAAGTGCTCTGCTTATCTGTAATATTTAGACAGTAATGTACAGTACAGGACAAACCAGTTTGGTATCGGTTATCAAAAATACTAAAAGTCCCGGGTTCAAAGGCGGATTTGTGAAGAGGGAACGGATTTAACCGCCAGACCGAAATCATTCCCCATGAATCTGAAGCGTCTTGGGGAAAATGACAGTGCGAACTGTTCTGTTCGTGTCATGACTTGAAAGACCCTCCAATTCCCGACAGTATCTTTGAACGAGTTGTGCAGTAAAACCGCGATAGAAGCCGCTTTGCATTCGTCAAACGTGTTGGTGACGATATTGGGGGTGATCAGGGTCGATTTCAATTATTTGAAATCTCACCATGTGACCCGAAGATTGACGGCAGAATCGAGTTTTTCCTGTCAGTCCTGAATTGAAGGGAAAGGCGCAACAAGCAGGTCGGAGAAATGAAGAGCAGAAAATGTGGGTGAAACTTGCACGAGTGAAAATCCCTGTATGTTGGAAGACTCAGTCCCCAGTGGTGGAGAGGATTGGGATTTCAAGCTGTCTCACAGCTCACACACACACCATTGGCTCATTTAATCACCATCAACAACTCGAATACATCATCACTTAATCTTCTATACACAAGGAAATACAAACCTTTTCTCTGCAACTTGTCCGCATAATTTAACCATTTTAGCCCTGGTATAATTCTGGTCAATCTGCGCTGCACCCCCTCCAAGGCCAATATATCCTCCCTGAGGTGTGGGGCCTAGAACTGAATGCAGGACTCGAAATGTGGTCTCAGCAGAGTTTATATAACTGGAACAGAACTTCCACCCCTTTGAATTCCAGCTCCCTTAAGATAAAGGCTAAAGTTCCATTGGCCTTTTGAATTATTTTTTGTAACTGTCCACTGACATTTAGTGATTTTGTACTTGGACCCGTAAACATCTTTCCTCCTCCACAGTTCCCAGCTTCTCACCAGTTAGAACATATTCTGATCTATCTTGCTTAGGTCCAAAGTTCACACTTCCCCATATTGAAAGTTTGAACAGACTGGGGCTCTTTTCCATTGGAAAGAGAAGACTGAGGGGTGACCTGATGTGGGACTTTAAGATTATGCAAGGGTTTGATAGGTCAGATGTAGATAAGGTGTTTGCAATTTTGGCGGTGAGGACTCCAAAACCTATTGTTATATTCGTTCGTGGGATGTGGGCGTCGCTGGCGAGGCCGGCATTTATTGCCCATCCTTAATTGCACTTGAGAAGGTGGTGCTGAGCCGCCTTATTGAACTGCTGCAGTCCATGTGGTGAAGGTTCTCCCACAGTGCTGTTCGGAAGGGAGTTCCAGGATTTTGACCCAGCGACGATGAAGGAACGGCGATATATTTCCAAGTCGGGATGGTGTGTGACTTGGAGGGGAACGTGCAGGTGGTGTTGTTCCCATGTGTCTGCTGCTCTTGTCCTTCTCGGTGGTCGAAATCGCGGGTTTGGGAGGTGCTGTCGAAGAAGCCTTGGCGAGTTGCTGCAGTGCATCCTGTGGATGGTACACACACTGTGCACCGGAGGTGAAGGGAGTGCATCTTTAGGGTGGTGGACGGGATGCCAATAAAGCGGGCTGCTTTTTCCCTGATGGTGTCGAGCTTCTTGAGTGTTGTTGGAACTGCACTCATCCAGGCAAGTGGAGAGTATTCCATCACACTCCTGACTTGTGCCTTGTAGACGTCGGAAAGGCTTTGGGGAGTCAGGAGGTGAGTCACTCGCCGCAGAATACCCAGCCTCTGACCTGCTCTCGTAGCCACAGTATTTATATGGCTGGTCCAGTTAAGTTTCTGGTCAATGGTGACCCCCAGTATGTTGATGGTGGGGGATTCGGCGATGGTAATGCCGTTGAATGTCAAGGGAGGTGGTTGGACTCTCTCTTGTTGGAGATGGCAAGCAACATTCGCACTTATCTGGCGCGAATGTTGCTTGCCACTTATGAGCCCAAGCCTGGATGTTGTCCAGGTCTTGCTGCATGCGGGCTCGGACTGCTTCATTATCTGAGGGGTTGCGAATGGAACTGAACACTGTGCAGTCATCAGCGAACATCCCCATTTCTGACCTTATGATGGAGGGAAGGTCATTGATGAAGCAGCTGAAGATGGTTGGGCCTAGGACACTGCCCTGAGGAACTCCTGCAGCAATGCCCTGGGGCTGAGATGATTGGCCTCCAACAACCACAACCATCTTCCTTTGTGCTAGGTATGACTCCAGCCACTGGAGAGTTTTCCCCCTGATTCCCATTGACTTCAATTTTACTCGGGATCCTTGGTGCCACACTCGGTCAAATGCTGCCTTGATGTCAAGGGCAGTCACTCTCACCTCACCTCTGGAATTCAGCTCTTTTGTCCATGTTAGGACCAAGGCTGTAATGATGTCTGGAGCCGAGTGGTCCTGGCGGAACCCAAAGTGAGCATCGGTGAGCACTGTCGACGGCACCTTCCATCACTTTGCTGATGATTGAGAGCAGACTGATGGGGCGGTAATTGGCCGGATTGGATTTGTCCTGCTTTTTGTGGACTGGACACACCTGGGCAATTTTCCACATTGTCGGGTAGATGCCAGTGTTGTAGCTGTACTGGAACAGCTTGGCGAGAGGCGCAGTTAGTTCTGGAGCACAAGCCTTCAGCACTACAGCTGGGATAGCCTTTGCTGTATCCAGTGCACTCAGCCGTTTCTTGATGTCACGTGGACTGAATCGAATTGGCTGAAGACTGGCTTCTGTGATGGTGGGGACATCGGGAGGAGGCCGAGATGGATCATCCACTCGGCACTTCTGACTGAAGCAAACGCTTCAGCCTTGTCTTTTGCACTCGCGTGCTGGACTCCGCCATCATTGAGGATGGGGATTTTTGCAGAGCTTCCTCCTCCCGTTAGTTGTTTAATTGTCCACCACCATTCACGACTGGATGTGGCAGGACTGCAGAGCTTTGATCTGATCCGTTGGTTGTGGAATCGCTTAACTCTGTCTATAGCATGTTGCTTCCGCTGTTTAGCTCGCATGTATTCCTGAGTTGTAGCTTCACCAGGTTGGCACCTCATTTTTAGGTACGCCTGGTGCTGCTCCTGGCCTGCTCTTCTACACTCTTCATTTAACCAGGGTTGATCCCCTGGCTTGTTGGTAATGGTAGAGTGAGGAATATGCTGGTCCATGAGTTGCCACAGTTTTGCCCATTCACCTAATCTATCAATATCACTTTGTAATTTTATGTTTTCATCCACACTGCTTACAATGCCAGCAATCTTTGTGTCATCGGCAAACTTAGATATGAGACTTTCTATGCCTTCATCTGAGTCGTTAAAAATATTGTGAATAATTGAGGCCCCAAGACAAATCCCCGCGGGTCACCACTAGTCACATCCTGCCAATGTAAGTACCTACCCATTCTCCCTACTCTCTGTCGCCTTTCGCTCAGCCAACTACCTAACCAAGTCCGTACTTTTCCCTCGATTCCATGGGCTTCTATCTTAGCTAACATTCTCTTATGTGGGACCTTATCAAATGACTTCTGGAAGTCCATATAAATAACATCCATTGACATTCCCCTGTCCACTACTTTAGTCACTTTTTCTGGAGGTCATCCACTTTGGATCAAAAAAGGATAGAACAGGGTACTTTCTAAATGGTGAGAAGCTAGGGACTGTGGAGGGTCAGAGAGATTTAGGGGTCCGTGTACAGAAATCACTTCAAACTAGTATAGGTAAAAAAAGACGATGATTGGGATGTTCGTAACGGCTGGTCAGCTTACTTGCTTAAAACACACCATAATGTTGGAATCGTGGGTTTGATTCCTGTATGGGCTGTTAAGGGGCTTTATTTTGGGTTTTCGGAACTTTTAAAACCCAAGCTTTACAAACAGATTCACAAACAAATTCACGGGGACAGTTTTATTGAAGAACATCCATTGTAACTTTACCCCTGGGCCGGAGAAACACGTCTTTCTTTTTATTTGTCTTTCTCCGGTTTGCAGAGAAACGTTTAACTCGCGGCCTGTTCCCATTAATGATCATCAGCAACAACAGACAGACAGAGCGGGTCTGACCGCCCCGAGATGTGGAAAAGTCATCAGTTTAGGACAAATGCATCAAATCAAATAGTCACCCGGCACCGAGAGAGACAAAACCAAGAGAAAAAGGCAGAAGGTAACAGAGAAATAAAAACCAAATACAGACGATATAAATATGTCCCATCCTTGATGTCTCTCAAATCCATCCCCAATCCTTCAGTGGTGGGAATAAAATTTCTCTGTCAATAAATGCGAGAATGGACCCAAAGAAGAAGAAACGAAATAACCAAAAACTGCCGAACTCGGGATTAAACCAAGGACCTTTAAATCTTCAGTCCAATGCAATTCCAACTGAGTATTTGGACCCCAGAGCAAATGCAACTTTGCGCCATTGTCTTCCAAGAAAATATCACCCCTCCGAAGCCCTGCTCCTCCTGTTCATTACCGCACTTCATAGATAAACATCGCACTCATATATACACACCAACAGTTCATATATAAACATCGCACTCATATATACACACCCACAGTTCATATATAAACATCACACTCATATATACACACCCACAGTTCATATATAAACATCACACTCATATATATACACCCACAGTTCATATATAAACATCGCACACATGTATACACACCCACAGTTCATATATAAACACCGCACTCATATATACACACCCACAGTTCATATATAAACATCGCAATCATATATACACACCCACAGTTCATATATAAACATCGCACTCATATATACACACCCACAGTTCATATATAAACATCGCACTCATATATACACACCCACAGTTTATGAAACAACAGCGCACTCATACTTACACTCCGAGTTTATAGGAGGGAGATTGGTTCCGACCGCGGCTTGGGCTCTCGGAGTGGGAGAGGCGGAAGCAGCATGGGCCGTACAAACTGTGGATCTCATTCTGAATACAAGCCGATGGATCATCCTGTGAACTTACATTGTACTTGGGTATGAGGAAGGGTAATGGGCTCTGAGAAGGGTTCCGGGAGTCTAATGGCTTCTTCGTGGCGATCCGGTGGGGCAAAGGGATCCCAGAGAGGGGAGGAGACTATTAGAGCGTATCAGAGAGTGTAAGGGGATCTTAGAGAGGCGAAGGGAGTGTCACAGGGTATCAGAGAGTGTAAGGGGATCTGAGAGAGGGGAAGGGAGTGTCAGAGGGTATCAGAGAGCGTAAGAGGATCTTAGAGAGGGGAAGGGAGTGTCAGAGGGTATCAGAGAGCGTAAGAGGGCTCAGAGAGGGGAAGGGAGTATCAGAGGGTATCAGACAGTGTAACGGGATCTCAGAGAAGGGAAGGGAGTGTCAGAGAGTATCAGAGAGTGTCAGAGGGCTCAGGGCGTATCAGTGGGTAAGGAGCATTTTGCGGGTATCAGAGAGTGTAAAGGGCGCTGACAAGGTTCAAAAAGGATAATGGACTCTCGGACCATATCGGAGAAGATAAGGAGCTCAGGGAGAATCAAATCAGGTAAGGGGGTCTCCGGAGGTATCAGAGAGGCGAATGGATCCAGAGTTGGCATCTTCTAAATCTTACATTTTGAAGGCATCAACACATTTAATAACAGCAAAAAATGAAGCCGGTTGAACCGATAATCTGTCCGTGTCCCATGTGGAGATAGAATCGGGAGGGACTGGATATTTTGCAACGCTCACGGTTTCCTTTCACACAGCTCAGTGTTGTGTCTGTGAATGTAACTGGATTTCATGAACTGGAGATAAGAGGTCGCACTTTGGACCTTTTATCACCCGGTTTGAGAAATAAAACACGAAACGCCCAGCGTGGGGCTCGAACCCACGACCCTGCGATTAAGAGTCTCATGCTTTACCGACTGAGCTAGCCAGGCCGCCTTCAACATCCTTTCCCATCCTATTATTGTAGAGAGGCAGCTGTTGATTTTGCTGCAGGGGTTCAGTTTGTCTGACAATCCCAGCGAAGCTCCTTCTGTACACTCGCTTTTCATTCTGGAGTCAGTCTGATGCCTTTTCCCCGTTCTCCAGCACCGCGCTGAGCAGGAGAGGAACATCGAGACAGGAGAAGGCCACTCAGCCCCTCTTCCTGCTGTCCCATTCAATTAGATCATGAGGTGGTCTGTAACTCAACTCGATTTCCCCGCATTGGAAACATATCCCTTGGGACCCGAACCGAAAAAAGATCTGTCAATATCAGTCTTGTAAATTTGAATTGAGCCTCAATCCACATCCTTTTGGCCGAGAGAGTTCCAGCTTTCGGCCGTATTTTGTTTGCGAAAGTGATTCCTGATTTCTCGCCTCATTAATAGAGCACTAATTTCAAGATTAAGCCCCCTCATTATGCATTCCGCCAACAGAGAGAGAGGAAAAAAGGCCGCCTTAAGTGGAGATTGAACAAAGGATCTGTGGATTTTAATTCTAACGCTACCCCATCTGAGCTATTTCTGTATTCTGTACATGCAATGTTTAATTTTTCTTTGAAAATCACATAAACGTAGATGCGATTTCCCTCTCGGTGAACAGAGTGCTTCGGAGTAATGAGAGCGAACAAACCGTGGATCTGATCCTTAACACAGACTGGTAGATCCACATGTGGAATTAAATCGCACTTGGGTAGCAGAGAGGTTAATGGCTCCTGAGAATGAACCAGGGAGTCTAAGGGTTTATTAGTGTGGATCCGGTGGGGCAACGGGATCCCAGAGGCTGTCAGGGAATCAAAGGGCTTCTCAGGGGTTATCAAGGGGTGTGAGGCTATGAGGTATCAAAGAGTTTACGGCACTCTCAGATGTTATCAGAGAGGGCAAGGGACTGCCAGATGTTATCAGAGAGGGCAAGGGACTGCCAGATGTTATCAGAGAGGGCAAGGGACTGCCAGATGTTATCAGGGAGAGTCAGGGTGTGTCAGTGGGTAAGGGGCCCTCCGAGCGTATCAGAAAATGGAAAGGGCACGGAGGAGGTATCAAGATAACAGAGAGGGAGAGAAAACGCTCCTGAAACCCGGGACTGAACCCTTTAGATCTTCAGTCTGACTGAGTTATTTTGGTGCTCTGGACATCCCGGAAATTCACTCGAAGGTCTGTTAGAATCGCAACAAAACTCTTCCCACAATCGCAGCCTCTAAACCTCCACCCAGGACTTTCAATGGTGCAACTTTGATGAACTTCTGCTACTTTTTAATTTGTTCTCAGCAGTAACTGTTCACATCCTTTATCTGGCCCATGACATGGCATCTAGAAGAAAATGTCGATTGCAGCTTCACTGAAGCGGGGGACGCTTTGCACTCGTGAAAAAATCATACGCGAAAGAGACGGTTTGATCGAGGTGACACCAGGCCAGAGCAAAGGCCAGTTAATGTTTGCCGAGTGGCGAGAGGGAGAATTTGGAACTTCTGTGCGGTTGCACTGTGACTTTCACAGATCTGCTTGGAGCGATATTCCCTTGAATTCATCACCTACAGGGACAATTTGATTCTCAGTTCCTGTTTTCTCCTGGTGCGCTTCTGAGATATAAAAAAATGAATGGATGCTATCAACCTGAACCTCGTCACGGACACGCTACAGACTCAAAGCTCAGCACAACTCCAATCTGTTTCAGTTGGAAATTGTTTCCCAGGGATGGACAGTAATGCGCTGTCTGAGGCTGCATTCGCTGCTTTCCGCCGGCAGCGGGTGATTGGAGAAAGCGGGGCCGGACAATGTCGCTGCTGTCACGGCCTCACTCACTCGGGGAGCTGGGGAACAGCGAAAAACTGATGGGTTTGATGCTGCGTCAAAAATGCGGCTTAGAATTGCTTTTGTTAACTGAGGCAGCGCTGCAGGATCCTTTAACGATCTGTCACAAATAAACTGAAACCTGTCGGAGGGTGAATAATATTTCACTTTAATCGTGAGCCCTCCTTTTGAACCTTGTCTGTCAAGAAGTATTTCGATCACCATCAAGCCATTCTCGGTTTTTTGGATATTGTTCAGATACCTGTTATCCAGCGACAGGTGGAATATCAGCCGCGCTCAGCTGGCAATGTTTCCGGTACATTTTTCTGTGAACAGAACACACATTCGAAACCTGGAAATGCGAAACAACGAATTTTAAGGTAAAAGCTCCCTATTGTCCCCGGGTGGGCTCGAACCACCAACCGTTACAGTTAATAACCAAACGCGCGAACCAATTGCACCACAGTGGCCATCTTGAACCATTAATTCACCGAGCAAACGTTTCAGCTTGCAGCGATTAATGTAACAACTGTCTGACCATCAGTTTACTTTTCCAAAATAAAGGGTGTGCAGTTTGCACGAGTGAAAATCGGTGCCGTCTTCTTTCTGAACATCAAACTCCCCTTGCCCCTAAATGCCTGTATGTTGGAAGACTCGGTCCCCCAGTCGGAGAGAGGATTGATTTTTCGAGCTGTGATTCACCATTCTCTATTCCAATATTGCAGAAAATGAGATGAGATGAAATGAGCAGGTCCAACGAGCAGGTCTGTGACACTTCACGGTGTCTACAAAGTTGTCTCTTGCACTGACAGTGAAGCGGACGGCAGTTTTCACTCTTAAACCAGGAACTATGATGTTAAGAAAGTATGTGGCCGAGAAAGACTTGATTTCAGCGCGGTGACACTGGGCCAGAGTAAAGTTCAGTTAATGTGATTGCCGAGTGGGGAGAGGGTGGATTTGGAACTCCTGTGCGGCTGCGCTGCACATTGTCCAGATCTGCTTGGAGCGATATTCACTTCAATTCATCACTTACAGGGACAGTTTGATTCGAAGTTTCTTTTATCTGGTGCTTGGTGAGATTTCAAAATTGAAAGCGGCCCGTGCTTACCCCAAACTCGTCACTTACACGCTGACAGATACAAGGCCGTCACACTCTTCACCAGTGAGATGAAAGCGGAGAGCGATTTCACGGTCGAATACAATGGCGAACAAAACTCAATCAAAGAAAGTGCAGGTCATTGAGGGGCCTTTAAAGTCCTGATTGTTTGAACTGAACTTCTTCCCAAAGCGTTTGAGAGTCACGTGGGGCGATTTGGGGACTTCTTTTCCCGCTTTGCAAAATCTTCAACCACAGTTCAAGATCAAAATTCGAGGGCAGAATGAGACGCCTTCCTGAAAATTGGGAACCAGAGAAGCAGATTTGAGAAAAAGCAGATGAAACATTCATTCCGGAACGATCCAGAATCCGATCAGCTCGAACAGCAACGGTTACCCGTGATTTGAACACTCAGCCTTCTGGTGGCGCAATAAATAATGTAGATAGAAGCAGGAAGTTGAAAAGTCGGAATTGATAAATTAAGTGAGTGGGCAAATATAGCTCAATGTGGGGGAGAGCGAGGTCATCCACTTTAAATCTACGATAAATCAGTGTATTTTCTAAATGGTGATAAACTAGGAACTGTGGAGGAGCAGAGAGATTTTTGGTCCATGTACAGAAACCGCTACCAACCAGCGCACAGGTACAAAAATTAATTAAAAAGCCGAATGTGCCATTCGGACAGCCGGTTAGTTCATTTGCATAGAGTTTACCGTAATATCATGATCACGGATTCGATTCTTGTAATTTACTTTATTTATTTCGGGTTTTTTAACTTTTAAATCGAAGCTTTACAAACAGGTCCACAGACAAATTCCCAGGGACAGTTTATTGAATAACATCCATTATAACTTTGCCCCTGGGCCGGAGAAACACGTCTTTCTTTTCATTTGTCTTTCTCCGGTTTGCAGGTAAATGTTTAACTCGCAGCCTGTTCCCATGAATGATCATCAGCAGCAACAGACAGACAGAGCGGGCCTGACCGCCCCGAGATGTGGAAAAGGCATCAGTTCAGGACAAATGCATCAAATCAAATAGTCACCCGGCACCGAGAGACAAAACCAAGAGAAAAAGGCAGAAGGTAACAGAGAAATAAAAACCAAATACAGACGATATAAATATTTCCCATCCTTGATGTCTCTCTATTCCATCCCCAATCCTTCAGTGGCGGGGATCAAATTTCACTGTCAATAAATGCGAGAATCGAAGCGAGGAAGAAGAAACGAAACAATGAAAAACTGCCGAAACTCGGGATTGAACCAAGGACCTTTAGATCTTCAGTCTAACGCTCTCCCAACTGAGCTATTTCGGCCCCATATCAAAAAGTTCCTTTATTTCATTGTCTTGGAACAAAATATAACCCCAGGTGGAATTGCCCCTCCTGTTCATTCCTCAATTCATATAAAAACATCGCACTCATGGAGATACACCCACGGTTCATATATAAACATCACACTCATCGATACACTCCCACAGGTCACCTATAAATATCGCACACAGATATACAAACCCACAGTTGGTTTCTAAAAATCGCTGTCATACATAAACTCACAAAGTTTATAAAACAACAGCGCACTCATAGATCCACACCCAGTTTGTAGGAGGAAGATCGGTACCGACCGCCAATGGAGCTCTCGGAGTGGGAGAGGCGGAAGCAACAGCGACCGAACAAACTCTGGATCTCATCCTTAACACAGACCGGTCGATCCACCTGTGAAGTTACACCGCACTTTGTTCGCAGGGATGGTAACGGGTTCTGAGAACGCATCAGGGCGTCTAATGGCTTCTTAGTGGCGATGCTTTGGGACAAGGGCATCTCAGAGAGGGGAAGGGACAGTCAGAGGGCATCAGAGAGTGTAACGGGGCTCAGAGAGGGGAAGGGGCAGTCAGAGGGTATCAGAGAGTGTAACGGGGCTCAGAGAGGGGAAGGGGCAGTCAGAGGGTATCAGAGAGTATATTGAGATCTCGCACAGGGGAAGGACTGCCAGAGGGTATCAGAGAGTGTAAGGACGCTCAGGGCGTATCAGTGAGTGAGGGGCACTCAGCGGGTATCAGAGGGTGTAAAGGGCACTGACAAGGTTCAAAGAGGATAATGGACTCTCTGAGGGTATCAGAGAAGATAAGGAGCTCAGGGAGAATCAAAGAGGGTCAGGTGGGCTCAGGAGGTATCAGAGAGGCGAATGGATCCAGAGTTGGCGTCTTCTAAATATTACACTTCCTAACCATCAACATTTTTAATAACAGCAAAAATGAAGCCTATTGAAATGGTATCTGCCGTGTCCCATGTGGAGGGAATGAGAAGATAGAATCGGGAGGGACTGGATATTTGGCAACGCTCACGGTTTCCTTTCACACAGCTCAGGGTTGTGTCTGTTTATATAACTGGATTTCATGAACTGGAGATAAGAGGTTGCACTTTGAACCTTTCATCACCCACTGTGAAAAATAGAACACAAAACGCCCAATGTGTGGTTTAAACCCACGACCCTGAGATTAGGAATCTCGTGCTTTACCGACTGAGCGAGCCGGGCCAGCGGCAGGGCTCCTTCCCATCCTATTATTGCAGAGAGGCGGGTGGTGACGTTGCTGTCGGGGTTCAGTTTGTCCGACAATCCCAAGGTGGCTGAATCTGAACACCCGCTTTTCATCTGGAGTTAGTCTGATGCCTCTTACCAGTCGTCCAGCCCCGCACTGAGCAGGAGAGGAACATCGGGACAGGAGAAGACCATTCAGCCCCTCGAATCTGCTGTCCCATTCAATTAGATCATGAGGTGATCAGCAATTCATCTCTGTTTCCCCGCCTTGGACTCATATCCCTTGGTAACCGAAACGGAAAAAGATCGATCAATATCAGACTTGATAATTTGAATTGAGCCTCAATCCACATCCTTTGGGATGAGAGAGTTCCAGCTTTCGGCCGTATTTTGTTTGCTGAAGTGATTCCTGATTTCTGCCTGATTGGTCCAGCTCCAATTTCATTTTTGATTCGGCCAACAGACAGAGAGAGAGAAAAAGGCCGCCTTAACCGGAGATAGTTCCTTTAACGATCGCTCACAAATCAACTGAAACCAGTCGGAATGTGAATACCATTTTACTTTACCAATATAAAGGGAGTGTCATTCATTGTGAAAATAGTCTGATGTCGCTCACTGCAGAAATATCCATGTCAGAGTGAACGAGCTCGCCTGCAACCTTCGAACTTTGTCTGTCAGAAGTATTCCGATTTCCTTCAAACCAATCTCGGTTTTTTTGGATATTTTTCAGATGCCTGTTCTCCAACCGCAGAATAAATGGTGGAAAATCAGACGCACTCAGCTGGCAATGTTGACGGTACATTTTCTGGCAGACGAGACACACATTCGAACCCAAGAAATGCGAGACAATGAATGTTCAGGTAAAAGGTTCCTCAAGCGTCCCCGGGTGGGTTCGAACCACCAACCTTTCAGTTAACAGCCGAACGCGCTAACCAATTGCGCCACAGAGACAGAACTTGCAGCTGCTCAAGGACGAATTCACCGAGCAAAAACTTCAGGTTACCGCGCTCAATGTAACAGCTGCCTTCCAATCAGTTTACTTTTCTAAAATAAAGGGTGTGCCGCTTGTACGAGTGAAAATCTGTGCTGTATTATTTCTGAATATTAAACTCACCTTGCCATTAAACACCTGTATGTTGAAAGACTCGGTTCCCTCGTGGTCGAGAGGATTGATTTTTCGAGCTGTGATTCTCCATTCTATATTCCAGTAATATTCAGGTTTGCTGAAAATGAGATGAGATGAAATGAGCAGGTCCAACGAGCAGCTCTGTGACACCACACGGTGTCTACAAAGTTGTCTCTTGCACTTACAGTGAAGCGGACGGCAGTTTTCACTATTAAACCAGTAACTATGATGTTGAGGAAAAATGTGGCCGAGAAATACTTGATTTCAGCGCGGTGACACTGGGTCAGAGTAAAGTTCAGTTAATGCGATTGCCGAGTGGGGAGAGGGTGGATTTGGAACTCCTGTGCGGCTGCGCTGCGCATTGTCCAGATCTGCTTGGAGCGATATTCACTTCAATTCATCACTGACAGGGACAGTTTGATTCTAAGTTTCTTTTCCCCGGTGCTTGGTGAGATTTTAAAAATAAAGGCGACCCGTGCTCACCCCAAACTCGTCACTTACACGCTGACAGATACAAGGCCGTCACACTCTTCACCAGTGAGATGAAAGCGGAGAGCGATTTCACGGTCGAATACAATGGCGAACAAAACTCATTCAATGAAAGTGCAGGTCATTGAGGTGCCTATAAAATTCCTGATTGTTTTCAGTGAACCTCTTCGCAAAGCGTTTCAGATTCAGGTGGAGTGATTTGGGTTAATCTTTTCCCTCTTTGCAAAAGTTTCAACCGCAGGTCAAGATCAAAAGTCGAGGGCAGAATGAGACGCCTTCCTGAAATTTGGGAACGAGGGAAGCAGACTTCAGAGCAAGGTTCTGTTTATTGAGAAAAAGCAGATAAAACATTCATTCCGGAACGATCCAGAATCCGATCAGCTCCAAAAGCAACTGTTACCCCGTGATTTGAACACTCAGCCTTCTGTTGGCGGAATAAATAATGTGGATAGAAGCAGGGAGTTGAAAATTGGGAATTGATAATTTAAGTGAGTGGGCAAAACTGCGGCAAATAGAGTTCAATGTCGGGGAGAGCGAGGTCATCCACATTAAACCTCAGAAAGATAAATCAGAGTATTTTCTAAATGGTGAGAAGCTCGGAACTGTGGAGGAGCAGAGAGATTTTGCGGTCCATGTACAGAAACCGCTCCCAACCAGCGCACAGGAACAAAAATTAATTAAACAGCCGAATGTGCTGTTAGTCCGGCCGGTTAACTCATTTGCATCGAGTTTACCGTAATATCACGATCACGGACTCGATTCTTGTAATTTACTTTATTTATTTCGGGTTTTTGTAACTTTTAAAATCGAAGCTTTACAAACAGGTCCACAGACAAATTCACGGGGACAGTTTATTGAATAACATCCATTGTAACTTTGCCCCTGGGGCCGGAGAAACACGTCTTTCTTTTTATTTGTCTTTCTCCGGTTTGCAGGGAAACGTTTAACTCACGGCCTGTTCCCATTAATGATCATCAGCAGCAACAGACAGACAGAGCGGGACTGACCGCCCCGAGATGGGGAAAAGGCATCAAATTGGAACAAATGTATCAAATCAAATAGTCACCCGGCACCGAGAGAGACAAAACCAAGAGAAAAAGGCAGAAGGTAACAGAGAAATAAAAGCCAAATACAGACGATATAAATATTTCCCATCCTTGATGTCTCTCTATTCAATCCCCAATCCTTCAGTGGCCGGTATCAAATTTCACTGTAAATAAATGTGAGAATCGAAGCGAGGAAGAAGAAACTAAACAACCAAAAACTGCCGAAACTCGGAATTGAACCGAGGACCTTTAGATCTTCAGTCTAACGCTCTCCCAACTGAGCTATTTCAGCTCCACATCCAATGTTTACTTTGTGTCATTGTCGTGGAAGAAAATATAACCCCAGGAGGAATTGCCCCTCCTGTTCATTCCGCAATTCATATAAATACTTCGCACTCATATATACACACCCACAGTTCATATAAAAACATCGCACTCATATATACACACCCACAGTTCATATAAAAACATCGCACTCATATATACACACCCACAGTTCATATAAAAACATCGCACTCATATATGCACACCCACAGTTCATATATAAACATCGCACTCATATATACACACCCACAGTTCATATATAAACATCGCACTCATATATACACACCCACAGTTCATATATAAACATCGCACTCATATATACACACCCACAGTTCATATATAAACATCGCACTCATATATACACACCCACAGTTCATATATAAACATCGCACTCATATATACACACCCACAGTTCATATATAAACATCGCACTCATATATACACACCCACAGTTCATATATAAACATCACACTCATATATACACACCCACAGTTCATATATAAACATCACACTCATATATACACACCCACAGTTCATATATAAACATCGCACTCATATATACACACCCACAGTTCATATATAAACATCACACTCATATATACACACCCACAGTTCATATATAAACATCACACTCATATATACACACCCACAGTTCATATATAAACATCGCACTCATATATACACACCCACAGTTCATATATAAACAGCACTGTCATACATAAACTCCCAAGGTTTATAAATCAGCAGCGCACTCATAGATCCACACCCAGTTTATAAGAGGAAGATCAGTACCGACCGCCGATAGAGCTCTCAGAGTGGGAGAGGCGGAAGCAACAGCGACCGAACAAACTCTGGATCTCATCCTTAACACAGACCGGTAGATCCACCTGTGAAGTTACACCGCACTTTGATAGCAGGGACGGTAACGGGTTCTGAGAAGGCATCAGGGCGTCTAATGGCTTCTTAGTGGCGATGCATTGGGACAAGGGCATCTCAGAGAGGGGAAGGGGCAGTCAGAGGGCATCAGAGAGTGCAACGGGGCTCAGAGAGTGGAAGGGGCAGTCAGAGGGTATCAGAGAGTGTAACGGGGCTCAGAGAGGGGTAGGGGCAGTCAGAGGGTATCAGAGAGTATATTGAGATCTCGCACAGGGGAAGGACTGCCAGAGGGTATCAGAGAGTGTATGGACGCTCAGAGAGGGGAAGGGGCAGTCAGAGGGTATCAGAGAGAGTAACGGGGCTCAGAGAGGGGTAGGGGCAGTCAGAGGGTATCAGAGAGTATATTGAGATCTCGCACAGGGGAAGGACTGCCAGAGGGTATCAGAGAGTGTATGGACGCTCAGAGAGGGGAAGGGCAGTCAGAGGGTATCAGAGAGTGTAACGACGCTCAGAGAGGGCAAGGGGCAATCAGTGGGTATCAGAGAGTATATTGAGGTCTCACAGAGGGGAAGGACTGCCAGAGGGTATCAGAGAGTGTATGGACGCTTAGGGCGTATCAGTGGGTGAGGGGCACTCAGCGGGTATCAGAGAGTGTAAAGGGCAATGACAAGGTTCAAAGAGGATAATGGACTCTCTGAGGGTATCAGAGAAGATAAGGAGCTCAGCGAGAATCAAAGAGGGTCAGGTGGGCTCAGGAGGTATCAGAGAGGCGAATGGATCCAGAGTTGGCATCTTCTAAATATTACACTTCCTAACCATCAACATTTTTAATAACAGCAAAAATGAAGCCTATTGAAACGGTATCTGCCGTGTCCCATGTGGAGGGAATAAGAAGATAGAATCGGGAGGGACTGGATATTTGCCAACGCTCACGGTTTCCTTTCACACAGCTCAGGGTTGTGTCTGTTTACATAACTGGATTTCTTGAACTGGAGATAAGAGGTTGCACTTTGAACCTTTCATCACCCACTGTGAAAAATAGACCACAAAACGCCCAATGTGTGGTTTAAACCCACGACCTTGAGATTAGGAATTTCGTGCTTTACCGACTGAGCGAGCCGGGCCAGCGGCAGGGCTCCTTCCCATCCGATTATTGCAGAGAGGCGGGTGGTGACGTTGCTGTCGGGGTTCAGTTTGTCGGACAATCCCAAGGTGGCTGAACCTGAACACCCGCTTTTCTATTCTGGAGTCAGTCTGATGCCTCTCACCAGTCGTCCAGCCCCGCGCTGAGCAGTATAGGAACATCGGGACAGGAGAAGACCATTCAGCCCCTCGAACCTGCTGTCCCATTCAATTAGATCATGAGGTGATCTGTAACTCATATCCCTTGGTAACCGAACCGGAAAAAGATCGATCAATATCTGATTTGAAAATTTGAATTGAGCCTCAATCCACATCCTTTGGGATGAGAGAGTTCCAGCTTTCGGCCGTATTTCGTTTGCTGAAGTGATTCCTGATTTCTTGCCTGATTGGTCCAGCTCCAATTTCATTTTGGATTCGGCCAACGGAGAGAGAGAGAAAAAGGCCGCCTTAACCGGAGATTGATCCTTTAACGATCTCTCACAAATCAACTGACAACTGTGGGAATGTGACGACCATTTTACTTTTCCAAAATAAAGGGAGTGTCATTCAATGTGGAAACATTCTGGTGTGGCTCACTGCAGAAATATCCATGTCAGATGAACGAAAGCTCGCCTGCAACCTTCGAACCTTGTCTATCAAGAAGTCTTCCGATTGCCTTCAAGCCAATCTCTTTTTTTCCCGATATTTTTCAGATGCCTGTTATCCGACCGCAGATTAAATGGTGGAAAATCAGACGCACTCAGCTGGCAATTTCTGCTACATTTTCTTGGAGACAAGACCCTGGAATTGTGAGACAATTAATGTTAAGGTAAAAGGTACTCTTGCGTCCTGGGGTGGGCTCAAACCACAAAGACTTTCAGTGAACAGCTGAACGCGCTAACCAATTGCGCGACAGGGACAAAACGTTAAATCTGCTGAAGGACTAATTCACTGAGCTAAAACTTCAGGTGGCCGCGCTCAATATAACAGCTGTCTGACAATCAGTTTACTTTTCCACCAGTGAAAATCAGTGCTGTATTATTTCTGAACATGAAGCTCACCTTACCATTAAACACCTGTATGTTGGAAGACTCGGTCCCCTCGTGGTCGAGAGGATTGATTTTTTGAGCTGTGATTCTCCATTCTATATTCCAGTAATATTCAGGTTTGCTGCAAATGAGATGAGATGAAATGAGCAGGTCCAATGAGCAGGTCTGTGACACTACACGGTGTCTACAAAGTTGTTTCTTGCACTTACAGTGAAGCGGAGGCAGTTTTCACTCTTAAACCAGTAACTATGATGTTCTGAAAAAATGTGTTCGAGAAATACTTGATTTCAGCGCGGTGACACTGGGTCAGAGTAAAGTTCAGTTAATGTGATTGCCGAGTGGCGAGAGGGTGGATTTGGAACTCCTGTGCGGCTGCGCTGCGCATTGTCCAGATCTGCTTGGAGCGATATTCACTTCAATTCATCACTGACAGGGACAGTTTGATTCTAAGTTTCTTTTCCCCGGTGCTTGGTGAGATTTCAAAAATAAAGGCGACCCGTGCTCACCCCAAACTCGTCACTTACACGCTGACAGATACAAGGCCGTCACACTCTTCACCAGTGAGATGAAAGCGGAGAGCGATTTCACGGTCGAATACAATGGCGAACAAAACTCATTCAATGAAAGTGCAGGTCATTGAGGGGCCTTTAAAGTCCTGATTGTTTGAACTGAACTTCTTCCCAAAGCGTTTGAGATTCACGTGGAGTGATTTGGGGACTTCTTCTCCCTCTTTGCAAAAGATTCATCCGCAGTTCAAGATCAAAGGTCGAGGGCAGAATGAAACGATTGGCTGCAATTTGAGAACCAGGGAAGCAAACTTTACAGCAAGATTCTGTTTATTGAGAGAAGCAGATAAAACATTCATTCCGGAACGATCCAGAATCCGATCAGCTCGAAAAGCAACGGTTGCCCCGTGATTTGGACACTCAGCCTTCTGGTGGCGGAATAAATAATGTGGATAGAAGCAGGAAGTTGAAAAGTGGGAATTGATAGATTAAGTGAGTGGGTAAAACTGCAGCAAATTGAGTTCAATGTGGGGGAGAGCGAGGTCATCCACTTTAAATCTATGAAAGATAAATCAGAATATTTTTTAAATGGTGATAAACTAGGAACTGTGGAGGAGCAGAGAGATTTAGGGATCCAAGTACAGAAATCACTGCATGTCCAAAAATTAATTGAACAGCCCAATGTGCCGTTGGTACGGCCGGTTAGCTCATTTGCAAAGAGTATACCGTAATATAATGATCGCGGACTCAATTCTTGTAATTTACTTTATTTATTTCGGGTTTTTGTAACTTTCAAAATCGAAGCTTAACCAAAAAAATCCACAGACAAATTCCCGGGGACAGTTTATTGAATAACATCCATCGTAACTTTACCCCTGGGCCGGAGAAACACGTCTTTCTTTTTATTTGTCTTTCTCCGGTTTGCAGATAAACGTTTAACTCGCGGCCTGTTCCCATTAATGATCATCAGCAGCAACAGACAGACAGAGCGGGTCTGACCGCCCCGAGATGGGGAAAAGGCATCACTTTCGAATAAAATGCATCAAATCAAATAGTCACCCGGCACCGAGAGAGACAAAACCAAGAGAAAAAGGCAGAAGGTAACAGGGAAATAAAAACCAAATACAGACGATAGAAATATTTCCATTTCTTGATGTCTCTCTATTCAATCCCCAATCCTTCAGTGGCGGGGATCAAATTTCACTGTAAATAAATGCGAGAATCGAAGCGAAGAAGAAGAAACTAAACAACCAAAAACTGCCGAAACTCGGGATTGAACCAAGGACCTTTAGATCTTCAGTCCAACGCTCTCCCAACTGAGCTATTTCGGCCCCATGATCACAGTTTCCCTTTATTTCATTGTCGTGGAAGAAAATATAACCCCAGGAGGAATTGCCCCTCCTGTTCATTCCGCAATTCATATATAAACTTCGCACTTATATATGCACACCCACAGTTCATATATAAATATCACACTCATATATACACACCCACAGTTCATATACAAACATCGCACACATATATACACACCCATAGTTCATACACAAACATCGCACTCATATATACACACCCACAGTTCATATATAAACATCGCACTCATATATATACACCCACAGTTCAAATATAAACATCGCACTCATATATACACACCCACAGTTCATATATAAACATCACACTCATATATACACACCCACAGTTCATATATAAACATCGAACTCATATATACACACCCACAGTTCATATATAAACATCGAACTCATATATACACACCCACAATTCATATGTGAACATCACACTCATATATGGACTCCCACACTTTATAAAACAACTCTTACGACACGTCCTGTTTTGTATTTTCAGCGTTAAATTTGCTGAAGTCCGGCAAAGGGGGCGCGATATCGGTCCTGCCGGTGAATGCTGCTTCAACGGATGTGTCGGTGTCCAGGGGATTGGAAAGCTCTTGTGTCACACGAAGTGTCTGAAAGGCCCGGATACACATGAAGGTTATCAGTGCGGTGCCCACACCTCGTGCTGCAATGTTAGCGAGCCTGACATCAACTTAAAAGGCGGCTTGTTGTAAACACGTTGTGGTCACAGTTTCTTTTTGTACATCACTGAACTTCAGTCGTTCCAAATACAATGTTTTCTTTGCTGCTTCACAATAAACAATATCTTATTATAAAGTTTCGCTCATTGGTTCCTCAGTGACAGAGGGAGAATTGTCCAAAACTCCTCATTTTCTTCATTGTTCATTCAGAATCAGACCACGGATTGACACAGAGACATAAACACAGCGGGAGATACGGAGTATCGGTAAACACAGCGAGAGATACAGAGTATCGGTCAACACAGCGAGAGATACAGAGTATCGGTAAACACAGCGAGAGATACAGAGTATCGGTGAACACAGCGAGAGATACGGAGTATCGGTAAATACAGCGTGAGATACAGAGTATCGGTAAACACAGCGAGAGATACAAAGTATCGGTAATCACAGCGAGAGATACAGAGTATCGGTAAACACAGCGAGAGATACAGAGTATCGGTAAACACAGCGAGAGATACAGAGTATCGGTAAACACAGCGAGAGATACAGAGTATCGGTAATCACAGCGAGAGATACAGAGTATCGGTAAACACAGCGAGAGATACAGAGTATCGGTAAACACAGCGAGAGATACAGAGTATCGGTAAACACAGCGAGAGATACAGAGTATCGGTAATCACAGCGAGAGATACAGAGTATCGGTAAACACAGCGAGAGATACAGAGTATCGGTAAACACAGCGAAAGATACAGAGTATCGGTAAACACAGCGAGAGATACAGAGTATCGGTAAACACAGCGAGAGATACAGAGTATCGGTCAACACAGCGAGAGATACAGAGTATCGGTAAACACAGCGAGCGATACAGAGTATCGGTAATCACAGCGAGAGATACAGAGTATCGGTAAACACAGCGAGTGATACAGAGTATCGGTAAACACAGAGAGATACAGAGTATCGGTAAACACAGCGAGAGATACAGAGTATCGGTAAACACAGCGAGAGATACAGAGTATCGGTAAACACAGCGAGAGATACAGAGTATCGGTAATCACAGCGAGAGATACAGAGTATCGGTAAACACAGCGAGAGATACAGAGTATCGGTAAACACAGAGAGATACAGAGTATCGGTAAACACAGCGAGAGATACAGAGTATCGGTAAACACAGCGGGAGATACAGAGTATCGGTAAACACAGCGAGAGATACAGAGTATCGGTAAACACAGCGAGAGATACAGAGTATCGGTAAACACAGCGGGAGATACAGAGTATCGGTAAACACAGCGAGAGATACAGAGTATCGGTAAACACAGCGAGAGATACAGAGTATCGGTAAACACAGCGGGAGATACAGAGTATCGGTAAACACAGCGGGAGATACAGAGTATCGGTAAACACAGCGGGAGATACAGAGTATCGGTAATCACAGCGAGAGATACAGAGTATCGGTAAACACAGCGAGAGATACAGAGTATCGGTAATCACAGCGAGAGATACAGAGTACCGGTAAACACAGCGAGAGATACAGAGTATCGGTAATCACAGCGAGAGATACAGAGTATCGGTAAACACAGCGAAATGGATAAGAGAAATAGAAAAATATAAACTGCCTCAAACGCTAACAGACAGTGAGAGGTAGATATCAGGAAGAGGAGGTGGGGTCGTTGCAGCTTAATTTGTCTCCTTAATTTGCAAAAGCTGGGCAAATTGCCTTTTTCGTAACAAGAGGTCCTCGGTTCGATTCCCAGCGGTGCCTTTTTATTCTATCTGATATTTAGCCCATTTGTGAATAAAACAACAAAGGAACACAGAGCGGTATTTGTATTAATTCCGGATCCAACAAGGAAAGGTTTGCTAAACTGTAACGCGGAAGTGCTCGTTCTTTGTACAGACGGACCTCTCACTGAAGGAGCAAGCATTTGAGCTTGACAAATCATAGAATCGTTGGAGTATAGAATGAGGCCATTCGGCCCATCGAGTCTGTGCCGTCACTTTGTAAGAGCAATCCAGTTGGTCCCATTCCCTCGCTCTTTCCCCGTAGCCCTGCAATGTTTTCCCTTCTACTATTTATCCAATTCCCTTTTGAAAGACACGATTAAATCTGTTTCCACCGCCCTTTCAGGCAGTGCATTCCAGATCAGAACATCTCGCTGCTTATTTTTTTTCCTCATGTCGCCTTTGGTTCTTTTGCCAATCACCTTAAATCTGTGTCCCCTGGTTCCCGATCCTTCCGCCAATGGGAACAGTTTCTCCGTATTCACTTTATCTGAACCCGTCATGATTTTGAACACTTCCATCAAATCTCCTCTCAACCTTCTCTGTTCCAAGGAGAACAACCCGAGCTTCTCCAGTCTATTCACGTAACTGAAGTCACTAATCCTTGGAACCATTTCTGCACCCTCTTTTCTGCATCTTTTCTGCACCCTCTCTGAGGCCTTCACATCCTTCCTAAACTGCGGTGCCCAGAATTAGACACAATGCTCCAGTTGTGGCCGAACCAGTGTTTTATATAGGTTCAGCAAAACTCCTTGCTTTTGTGCTCTATGCCTCTATTGATAAAGCCCCGGATTCAGTATCCTTTTTAAACGCTTGCGCAATCTCTCCTGCCATCTTCAAAGATTTGTGCACATATACCACCAGGTGTCTCTGTTCCTGCACCCCCCTTTAGAATTGTACCATTTAGTTTATTTTGCATCTCCTCGTTCTTCCTTCCAAAATGTATCATTTCGCACTTCTCTGCATTAAACTTCATCTGTTATGTGTCCGTCCATTCCACCAGCCTGTCTGTGTCCTCTTGAAGTATATTACTATCCTCCTTACTGTTTACTGCACTTCTAAGTTTTGTGTTATCTGCAAATTTTGAAATTGTGCCATGTACACCCAAGTCCAATCATTAATATAAATCAACAAAAGCAGCGGTCCTAGTACCGACCCCTGGGGAACACCACTGTATACCTCCCTGTAGTCCAAAAAACAACCGTTCACCACTACAGTCTGTTTCCCATCAGTTAGCGAATTCGCATGCAAGCAGCCACTGCCCCAATTTGTTCCAATGGCTTCAATTTTGCTGACAAGCTTATTACTGGACTATTCCAATGTTCTCCTGGCTCGCCTCCCATCTTCTACCCTCCGTAAACCTGAGCTCATCCAAGACTCTGCTGCCCCTATCCTAACTCGCACCAAGTCCTGTTCTCCCATCTCCCCTGTGATCACTGACCAACATTGGCTCCCGGTCACGGAACGCCTCGATTTTAAAATCCTCATCCCTGTTTTCAAATCCCTCCATCTCTTCGCCCCTCCATATCTCTGTAACCTCCTCCAGCCCTACAATTCTCATCCCTGTTTTCAAATCCCTCCATCTCTTCGCCCCTCCATATCTCTGTAACCTCCTCCAGCCCTACAATTCTCATCCTTGTTTTCAAATCCCTCCATCTCTTCGCCCCTCCCTGTCTCTGTAACCTCCTCCAGCCCTACAACACTTAGCACTCCTCAATTCTTCCTTCTTTTGCATCCCCGATTTTAATCGCTCCACCATTGGCGGCCGTGCCTTCGCTGCCTCGGCGCTAAGCTCTTGATTTCCCTCCCTAAACCTCTCCACCTCTCTACCTCTTTCTCCTCGTTTAAGATGCTCCTTAAAACCTAATTCTTTAACCAAGCTTTTGTTCATCTGTCTTAATACCTCCTTATGTGGCTCAGTGTGAAATTGTGTTTGATAGTCGCTCCTGTGAGTCGCCTTGTGTCGTTTCAATCTGTTAAAGGCGCGAAATAAATGCAAGTTGTTGTTGTTTTGTTGTTGTTGTGCGGCACTTTATGCATTGCCCTCATCAACCCCTCTCTATTACCTCATCAAAAAACTTAATCATGTTAGTTAAACACAATTTGCCTTTAACAAATCCATGCTGGCTTTCCTTTATTAATCCACACTTGCCCAAGTGACGATTCATTTTGGCCCGGACCATCGTTTATAAAACCTTCCCCACCACCGAGTTTAATTTTACTGGCCTGTAGTTGTTGGGTTTTTCCTTACACCCTATTTTAACAAGGTTCTAACATTTGTAATCATCCAGGTCTCTGGCATCAGCCCTGCATGTAAGGCGGATTGGAAGATTATGACCAGGACCTCTGAAATTTCCACCCTTACTTCCCTCAGCAACCTTGAAAGCATCCCATCCGGACCGGGTGAATGATCAACTTTAAGCATAGCCAGCCTTTCAAGTGCCTCCTCTGTATCAATTTTCACCACACCCAGTGTCTCAACTACCTCCCTTTTTACTGTGACTTTGGCAGCATCTTCTTCCTCGGTAGAGGCAGATGCAAAGTACTCTTCTAGTGCCTCAGTCATGCTCTCTGCCTCCATGCGTAGATCTTCTTTTTGGTCCCTAATCGGCCCCACCCTTCCTCTTATGAACCTTTCATTATTTAAATGCCTGTAGAAGACTTTTGGATTACCTTTTATGTTCGCCGCCAATCTATGTTCATACTCTCTCTTTGCGCCTCTTATTTATCTTTTCACTGTACTTCCTATATTCAGCCTGGTTCTCACTTGTGTTGTCAAACTGATATCTATCATAAACCCCCTTTATCTGCTTCATTTAAACCCCTATCTCTTTTGTCATCCAGGGAGCTCTGGCTTTAGGTGCCCTGCCTTCCCCCCTCCTGGGAATCTACCTAGACTGTACCCAAAACATGTCCTCTTTAAAGGCCACCCATTGTTCGATTACATTTTAGCCTGCCAATCTTTGATTCCAATTTACACGGGCCAGGTACGTTCTCAACCCACTAAAATTGGCCCTTCTCCTATCAAGCATTTTACTCAAAATAGCTCCTTCTCCTTTTGCATAACTAATCTAAACCTTATGATACTACGATCACCGTTCCCTAAATATGACACTGACACTTGCTCCACTTGATCCACCTCATTCCCCAGAACCAGATCCTCCAATGCCTCCTTCCTCGTATCATTATGTGTTAATATTAACACTTGTGACGTATTTGAATATTTGTTATATTTAATGTAAGATATTTGACCTGCGAATGTGTCCAAAACACGTTTTGAGGATAATGCTCCAGAGGGCTTATTTTACAAACTTCTTTACCTACAACCAGCAACCAATCTCCATTAAAGGTTGTGAAGTGAAGCTGGTTTCAGAGCAGTTTTCGGCGTTCAGCTTTTGTCCGCAATGCGCAATTAGTAGAAACTCAGTTAAAATGCATCTAAGTATCAATGAGAATGTCAGGCACAGTACAGTTGGGATGGAACCGTCTCTTATAATAATTTCAAAATGTAATAGATTATAAAGTGAAAAAGCCAATCCAATCTCTCAGTCTCTCTGTCACTTTCTCGGTGAGTGAACGCAAACCAGCAGAAGAAGCCAAAACAAAGAACTGAGCAGTTTTGTTTGTTTCCTTTTCCTTCGGGCGAGTACAGTTGAAGAGAATGATTTCTGTTTCCTGCTGGACACATAACTGGAATGAGCAGTGTATCTGGTTCCCATGGTACCCAGTGAAATATCCACGTTTATATCTCCCATTTACACTGATACCTTCCTTCCTCACTAATTATAGGAAACTTTTGGTCAGGTTCAATCACACTTCAGAAGACCAGAAGCGCAAAGGAAGGTCGACACCTCATGGTGACGTAACCTGCAGGCGAGAGAGGTTTGCAGGTTTACCTGGAGCTGTAAATATATAAACTCCTTCCAATGTACAAACTCCCCTCACCAACAGTAATTCAATTCCAACTGATCTGAGACTTTGGTCATTTATGGTGATTATACTTTGTGGAGTTAAAGCAGCATTAAAATCCGTTGTGTGTTATATACATAGCCGTTCAGTCAATATAAAACATTGTCATCCGACCGACCATGAGCAATGCCACACGGGGTATGTCAGGTTACGGACAGTTCCGCCTCCAGCAGTTGTTCTCTCGGTCACACATCCGGCATCACCTCTCGGTCTCACACTTCAGAGTCACGCCTGAATATAACCACATTTCTGCTTCAGACTTTTATCTGGAGGTCAACAAATCACAAGTCAAGAGGAAGGGAACAAACAAATCAAATATTTAAGAATGTTAACAGACAGAAAATTCACCATAAATGCCTGAGAAAAAATGAAGCAAACGGATCAAGATGAACAATTAACAAAAGGTAACAATTAAAGAAAGGAGAAGGGGAACTGATCATATCGCCCCAAATAGTTTTTGAAAAATCCTTTTGGTTTTTATCTTAGTTTCTCCGTTAAGTTGGGCACGAATATCTAGAAATATTTTTTGTGCCATCATAAAGACAATTAGAATACAAATTTCACAAAATAGGCCTTAATCTTACTTATACGATAGCGTGTTATTTGTTTGTAAAATCTGCAATTGTTTTACCATTCTTTAAGTTTAGAGGGATGCTCTGAATATATGATCTACATTGAAACGTAAGTGGATTAATAAAATAAAATGTGGAAGTTTGTCGAAGAACACGAAGAGCTGCTTTTCCATGTTGGATATCGCGATATAGTTATTTACGCAACTGTCATTTGTGAAATGATGGAATGTTTTTATTTCTATATCTGTACGGGTAAGGAAATCTCCACTGGATCATTTCCAGGAACCAGTCAAGAACTTAAATTAGTTTGTCAAACCCAAAACACCCGTTGGGATTTGCTGATTGAAAATTTGAATGAAAATCGAGACCATCACAAGGTATTGGAACAAATATACCCGCTGAGGTTTCGGGGTTGTGACTGATTTATTTCTATCACTGAGTAACCTATTTTAAACAGGGTGAAACTACAAATCTAATGATAAGAGTCTGGGTTGGAGAAGGAACAGATGAAAGTATCAAATTTAATTACACTGATTCCACAAACACTGCACACCACATCCCTTAAACATTGTTAACTGTTTCTACATAAAACTGGAGAGGGTGTAAATAGAAAGTAACAGAACAGAAGCTCATTAATGTGTCAAATTTAATTTTGATATTGTTGCACAAACACTGAACATCCCATCGGTAAAACACTGTCCCGATCTAAAATTAGTCGGCAGGACCCTGAGCCACAGTGAAAATGTTGTGATTTCAACCTGGTTCAAAACACGCAGCCTTCTGATGTGGAGTCAGACGCGACTGTTCTTGCACCAGGCCCACAACAAGCGGCTGGAGCCGGATCCATCGGTGCAGACTGCCGCCGCGGCTCTCGGAATGTGAGAGGCGGAAGCAGGAGCGGCCTGACCGCCTCAACCACAGCACAGGATCCCGCTCTCCCTCAAATTCCATCACTGACTCTGTGGCGCAATGGATAGCGTGTTGGACTTCTACTTAATAATCGGAGGGGACATTCAAATGTTGTGGGTTCGAGTCCCACCAGAGTTGGATTTTAGTTCAGGGAGCTGGGAAGTGAAATTTTGCAGCAAAACCGCAACCGGATCATTGATGTCCGTCAAGGACGGGAAACTGCCCCCTGCACTTCATCTTACACAAGTGGCTCCAGTCACACCCGGATTTATGATTATTAATCCACTCTGAACTGGATTGGCGAAACACTCTCAAGGAGGAGGCTCATCATCTGCTCAGACCGAAAGTCAATCTGCTGGACTTCCGGCTCTGTCAGACTGAATGTTCCTTCAGACAGGTTTCTCACTGGACACATGCATCCTGCTGCCGTGCGAGCATTGGTGCTGGAGGGGGAGAATTCTTGCTTGTAGTAATTCTATTCCTGTAAAACTAGCTCCTGAAGTGTCGGATGGAAAGTATCCTGGCTGAGCGGTCGAAGGCGCTGGTTTAAAACTCCAGTTAAATCCCACGATTTGTAGATGGATCAAAATCATAGTTTGCGTCTCCAAAACCGCAGCCTCCCTCCTATAAACAAGTAATACTGAACATCTCATCTGCGATTGCAACAGCGCAGTCCGGAGGAACCACATGGCAATACAAATAAGATGCATTTTGGAACAAACTACTTATACCTTCAACTCCGGTCGAAATGTTCACAAGCAAAAGGATTGTTTGATCTCCGTGAGACTCGAATTAACAATCTCGGTATTTCCCGACCCTGTCCTGTCAGATAAGGACCGCGCACTGACCGATTGCGCCGCTGGAGCCCGGTCACTCTGATCACCTGTCCCACTCTGCTGGAAAGAATCTTAAGGTGAGAGACCCGAACCTGGGGAAACGTGTCCAGTCACTGTGATGAAACTAATATCTGCACTTCCACTTTCAGCTTCTTTCACATCCTCTGCTCCATCGCACGACAATCGGGTTTTCTGCGAACAGGTCAAAATGAACATTGCCAGAAATTCTATCAGTAGTGAGATTTGAACCCAGCGCCCACGCAGTGATTGGATTTATTGTCTTAAAGCAGTGAGCTCCGTTCACACAACGCCTCGCCAGTCTTTCACGTTTTGTTTAATGCCCAAATAAATAAATTGGAGCTAATTGACCGCATTTACCCCGTGCTGGGGTTGTTCTCCTCAGAGCAGAGAAGGTTCAGAGGAGATTTGATAGAAGTGTTCAAAGTCATGAAGGGTTCAGATAAAGTTAATAAAGAGAAGCTGTTCCCATTGGCGGAAGTGTCGAGAACCAGAGGACACAGATTTGAGGTGATTGCAAAAGAACCAAAGGCGACATGAGGAAAATCTTTTTTACGCAGCGAATGGTTATGATCTGGAATGCGCTGCCTGAAAGGGCGGTGGAAGCAGATTCAATCGTGGCTTTCAAAAAGGAATTTGATAAATACTTGAAGGGGAAAATGCAGGGCCACGGGGAAAGGGACGGGGAATGGGACCAATGGGATTGGTCTTACAAAAGGCAGGTAAGGGATTGATGGGTTGAATGGCCTCCTTCTGTGGTGTGTTCATTCTGTGATAAATATTATTTTACACACAGTGAACAGACCATCCCTGAAAGACTGCCCCGCGATAAAACAGAGCGACACTGAAACGTTGCGAAAATGCAATGACCCCGACGTGATTCGAACACGCATCCTTCTGATCTGGAGTCAGACGCGCTACCGTTGCGCCACGAGGTCCACAGCGCGCACCTGGAGCCGGATCCACAGGAGGGAGATCGGTACCGACCGCCACAGGGACTCGAAGAGGCGGAAGCAGCAGCAGCAACAGCGCAGGAGCCCCGCTCTCCAATCCAGCCGTTCCCAGCGGAGAGCTGCCAGTCCCGGCCTGAGCCCTGTCTGGGAGCCGCCTGCCATTCAGTCTTTACAGAACGGGACCGATCCAGTTTCAGCTCACACACAAGCTCAGGAATCCCACTCCTGACAGATTCACTTATTTAAACCTTGTTTAGATTCAGTGAATTGGGATTTAATTCAATCCTCATCTGCCCTCCGCTCTGTCAGTTCAGGACTTTATTTAAACCGACACTTGGAGCTCTGTTTCACAGGGTGCCGGCTGTTAAAGCATTTCTCAGTCCCACCACGAACACTTTTTGCTGCTAACTTCTGCTTAATACAAAGTTCCCAGGAACTCGGCAATTTCCCCTGGGTACTGAGTTCGAGTTAAGGAACAATAAAGATGCGATTACACTACTTGGTGTATTCTATAGGCCACCAGCTGGTGGGAAGGATATGGAGGAGCAAATTTGCAGGGAAATTACAGAGAGGTGCAAAAGCCATAAAATAGTAATAACCGGGAATTTCAACTATCCTAATATAGACTGGGATAACAATAATATAAGGCGCAAAGAAGGGGAGGAATTTTTGAAATGTGTTCAGGATAACTTTCTCGACCAGTACGTTTCTGGCCCACTGAGGAAGGAGGCATTGCTGGACTTGGTGCAAGGGAATGAGGCGGGCCAAGTGGAGCAAGTGTCAGTGGGGGAGCATTTAGGGAGCAGCGATCAGTATCATAAGGATTAGAATAGCTATGGAAATGGACTCTGTCCACTCTAAAGTAAAAGTACTCAATTGGAGGAGGGTCAATTTCAGTGGGATGAGAACAGATCTGGCCCCGGTAAATTTGAATTAAAGATTGTCAGGCAAAACTATAATTGAGCAGTGGGTGGCTTTTAAAAAGATGATTCGGGTATAGAGAAGGTACATTCCAACGAGGTAGAAAGGTCGGGCAACTAAAGCCAGAGCTCCCTGGATAATAAGAGAGATAGAGAGTAAGATGAAGCGGGGAAAAGTGACCTATGACAGGTGTCAGGTTGATAACACAAGTACCAACCAGAGAGACTATAGAAAGTTCAGAGGGGAAGTGAAAAAGGAAATAAGAGGGGCAAAGAGAGAGTATAAGAATCGCGGAAAACATAAAAGGGAATCAAAAAGCCTTCTACAGACATGTTAACAGTAAACGGGTAGTAAGAGGAGGGGCGGGGACGATTAGGGACCATAAAGGAGATCTACGTATGGGTATGATCTTGTGGCCATTACAGAAACATGGCTCAAGGGTGACAATGACTGGGAATTAAATATGCCAGGGTATTTAACAATCAGGAAGGACAGGCAGGAAGGAAGGGGAGGTGGGGTGGCTATGTTAATAAAGGAAGGAATCTCTGTAATACAGATAAATGATATTGGGACAAAGCATCAAGATAATGAAACAGTTTGGGTGGAGATAAGGAATAATAAGGGGAAAAAAACATTAGTGGGCGTAGTATATAGGCCTCCTAATAGTTGCAACTCTGCTGGAAGAAGTATTAATCAGGAAATAGTCGGGGCATGTAATAAGGGAACAGCCATAATTATGGGGGATTTTAATTATCATATTAACTGGACAAATCAAATTGGGCAGAGCAGCCTTGAGGACGAGTTCATTGAGTGCATCAGGGATGGATTTCTTGAGCAGTATGTAACTGATCCTACAAGGGGGCAGGCAACCTTGGACCTGGTCCTGTGTAATGAGTCAGGATTAATTAATAATGTCCTAGTTAAGGATCCCCTTGGAACGAGCGACCACAACATGGTTGAATTCCATATCCAATTAGAGGGTGAGAAGGTTGATTCTCAAACAAGCGTACTGAGCTTGAATAAAGGAGACTATGATGGTATGAGAGCGGAATTGATTAAAGTGGACTGGGAAAATAGATTAAAGGGTAAGACGGTACATGAGCCGTGGTGTTCATTTAGGGAGTTATTTTACAACTTTCAAAATAAATATATTCCACTGAGGAAAAAAGGGTGTAAAAGAAATGACAGCCATCCGTGGCTAAGTAAAGAAATCAAGGATAGTATCCGACTAAAAACAAGGACATATAAGGTAGCCAAACTTAGTGGGAGGATAGAAGATTGGGAATTCTTCAAAAGACAGCAAAAAGTAACTAAAGGATTGATTAAGAAAGGGAAGTTAGATTATGAAAAGAAATCAGCAAAAAATATAAAAACAGATAGCAAGAGTTTCTATAGTTATATAAAAAGAAAAAGGGTGGCTAAGGCAAACGTAGGTCCCTTAGAGGATGAGACCGGGAAATTAATGGTGGGAAACATGGAGATGGCAAAAATGCTGAACAAATATTTTGTTTCAGTCTTTACAGTAGAGGACACTAAGAATATCCCAGCACTGGACAAACAGGGGACTCTACGGGGGGAGGAGCTAAATACGATTAAAATCACTCAGGAGATGGTACTCAGTAAAATAATGGGACTCAAGGCGGATAAATCCCCTGGACCTGATGGCTTCCATCCTAGGGTCTTGAGGGAAGTGGCAGTAGGGATTGTGGATGCTTTGGTGATAGTTTTCCAAAATTCCCTGGACTCAGGAGAGGTCCCGGCAGATTGGAAAACTGCTAATGTAACACTGTTATTTAAAAAGGGTAGTAGGCAGAAGGCTGGAAATTATAGGCCAGTTAGCTTAACATCTGTGGTGGGTAAAATTTTGGAGTCTATTATTAAGGAGACAGTAACGGAACATTTAGATAAGCATAATTTAATAGGACAAAGTCAGCATGGCTTTATGAAGGGGAAGTCATGTCTGACAAATTTGCTTGAGTTCTTTGAGGATATAACGTACAGGGTGGATAAAGGGGAACCAGTGGACATAGTGTATTTAGACTTCCAGAAGGCATTCGACAAGGTGCCACATAAAAGATTATTACTTAAGATAAAAAATAACGGGATTGGGGGTAATATTCTGGCATGGGTGGAGGATTGGTTATCGAACAGGAAGCAGAGAGTTGGGATAAATGGTTCATTTTCGGACTGGCAACCAGTAACCAGTGGTGTTCCACAGGGGTCGGTGCTGGGTCCCCAACTCTTTACAATCTATATTAACGATTTGGAGGAGGGGACCGAGTGCAACATATCAAAATTTGCAGATGATACAAAGATGGGAGGGAAAGTAGAGAGTGAGGAGGACATAAAAAACCTGCAAGGGGATATAGGCAGGCTGGGTGAGTGGGCGGAGATTTGGCAGATGCAATATAATATTGGAAAATGTGAGGTTATGCACTTTGACAGGAAAAATCAGAGAGCAAGTTATTATCTTAATGGCGAGAAAGTGGAAAGTACTGCAGTACAAAGGGATCTGGGGGTCCTAGTGCAAGAAAATCAAAAAGTTGGTATGCAGGTGCAGCAGGTGATCAAGAAAGCCAACGGAATGTTGGCTTTTATTGCTAGGGGGATAGAATATAAAAACAGGGAGGTATTGCTGCAGTTATATAAGGTATTGGTGAGACCGCACCTGGAATACTGCATACAGTTTTGGTCTCCATACTTAAGAAAAGACATACTTGCTCTCGAGGCAGTACAAAGAAGGTTCACTCGGTTAATCCCGGGGATGAGGGGGCGGACATATGAGGAGAGGTTGAGTAGATTGGGACTCTACTCATTGGAGTTCAGAAGAATGAGAGGCGATCTTATTGAAACATATAAGATTGTGAAGGGGCTTGATCGGGTGGATGCAGTAAGGATGTTCCCAAAGATGGGTGAAACTAGAACTAGGGGGCATAATCTTAGAATAAGGGGCTGCTCTTTCAAAACTGAGATGAGGAGAAACTTCTTCACTCAGAGGGTGGTAGGTCTGTGGAATTTGCTGCCCCAGGAAGCTGTGGAAGCTACATCATTAGATAAATTTAAAACAGAAATAGACAGTTTTCTAGAAGTAAAGGGAATTAGGGGTTATGGGGAGCGGGCAGGAAATTGGACATGAAGCTGAGTTCGGATCGGTCAATGCCCTGTGGGTGGTGCAGAGGGCCCAGGGGCTGTGTGGCCGGGTCCTGCTCCTACTTCTTGTGTTCTTTAGATTTGTGGTTGGGATCAGATCAGCCATGATCTTATTGAATGGCGGAGCAGGCTCGAGGGGCCGATTGGCCTACTCCTGCTCCAATTTCTTATGTACTTATGTACTCATGGAGGCAGTGGACATGGCCTGAGGTACCAAATGAGTACTTCGCATTGTTCTTTACCAAGGAAGAAGATGCTGCCAGATTCTTGATAAAGGAAGATATAGTTAAGATACTGGATGGGCTAAAAAATGAGAAAGAAGAGGTACTAGAAAGGCTTGCTGTACTTAAAATAGATAAGTCACCTGGTCCAGATGGGATGCACCCGAGGATGCTGAGGGAAGTAAAGGGGGAAATTGCACAGGTACTGGCCATAATCTTCCAGACATCCTTCGATATGGGGATGGTGCCGGAGGACTGGAGAATTGCAAATGTTACAACCTTGTTCAAAAAAAGGGTGTAAAGATAAACCCAGCAACTATAGGCCAGTCAGTTTAACCTCGGTGATGGGGAAAGTTTTGGAAATGATAATCCGGGACAGAATTAACAGTCACTTGGACGAGTGTGGATTGATTAGGTAATTCCAGCACGGATTTGTTAAAGGCAAATCGTGTTTAACGAACTTGATAGAGTTGGTTGATGAGGTAACAGAGAGGGTAGATGAGGTCAATGCAGTTGACGTGGTGTATATGGACTTTCAAAAAGCGTTTGATAAAGTGCCACGTGGTAGGCTTGCTATCAAGATTGCAGCCCATGGAATAAAGGGGGCAATAGCAATATGGATGCAGCACTGGCTGAATGACAGGAAACAGAGAGTTGTGGTGAATGGTTGTTTTTCGGACTGGAGGGAGGTGGGCAATGGTGTTCCATAGGGGTCGGTGCTGGGACCACTACTTTTCTTGATATATATCAAAATTTGCAGATGACACAAAACTTGGAAGGGTAGAGAACAGTGAGATGGGGCAGGACTGGCAGCTCAATGTTCCAGGGTACAGATGCTTTAGGAAAGATAGAGCAGGAGGTAAGAGAGGAGGGGGAGTTGCGTTCTTGATTAGGGAGAACATCACGGCAGTAGTGAGAGGGGATATATCCGAGGGTTCGCCCACTGAGTCTATATGGGTAGAACTGAAAAATAAGAAGGGAGAGATCACTTTGATAGGATTGTACTACAGACCCCCAAATAGTCAACGGGAAATTGAGGAGCAAATATGTAAGGAGATTACAGACAGCTGCAAGAAAAATAGGGTGGTAATAGTAGGGGACTTTAACTTTCCCAACATTGACTGGGACAGCCATAGCATTAGGGGCTTGGATGGAGAGAAATTTGTTGAGTGTATTCAGGAGGAATTTCTCATTCAGTATGTGGATGGCCCGACTAGAGAGGGGGCAAAACTTGACCTCCTCTTGGGAAATAAGGAAGGGCAGGTGACAGAAGTGTTAGTGAGGGATCACTTTGGGACCAGTGATCATAATTCCATTAGTTTTAAGATAGCTATGGAGAAGGATAGGTCTGGCCCAAAAGTTAAAATTCTAAATTGGGGAAAGGCCAATTTTGATGGTATTAGACTGGAACTTTCAGAAGTTGATTGGGAGAGTCTGTTGGCAGGCAAAGGGACGTCTGGTAAGTGGGAGGCTTTCAAAAGTGTGTTAACCAGGGTTCAGGGTAAGCACATTCCTTATAAAGTGAAGGGCAAGGCTGGTAGAAGTAGGGAACCTTGGATGACTCGGGAGATTGAGGCCCTTGTCAAAAAGAAGAAGGAGGCATATGACATGCATAGGCAGCTGGGATCAAGTGGATCCCTTGAAGAGTATAGAGATTGCCGGAGCAGAGTTAAGAGAGAAATCAGGAAGGCAAAAAGGGGACATGAGATTGCTTTGGCAGATAAGGCAAAGGAGAATCCAAAGAGCTTCTACAAATACATAAAGGGCAAAAGAGTAACTAGGGAGAGAGTAGGGCCTCTTAAGGATCAACAAGGTCATCTATGTGCGGAACCACAAGAGATGGGTGAGATCCTGAATGAATATTTCACATCAGTATTTACGGTTGAGAAAGGCATGGATGTTAGGGAACTTGGGGAAATAAATAGTGATGTCTTGAGGAGTGTACATATTACAGAGAGGGAGGTGCTGGAAGTCTTAACGCGCATCAAGGTAGATAAATCTCCGGGACCTGATGAAATGTATCCCAGGACGTTATGGGAGGTTAGGGAGGAAATTGCGGGTCCCCTAGCAGAGATATTTGAATCATCCACCGCTACAGGTGAGGTGCCTGAAGATTGGAGGGTAGCAAATGTTGTGCCTTTGTTTAAGAAGGGCGGCAGGGAAAAGCCTGGGAACTACAGACCGGTGAGCCTGACATCTGTAGTGGGTAAGTTGTTAGAGGGTATTCTGAGGGACAGGATCTACAGGCATTTGGAGAGGCAGGGACTAATTAGGAACAGTCAGCATGGTTTTGTGAGAGGAAAATCATGTCTCACGAATTTGATTGAGTTTTTTGAAGGGGTAACCAAGAAGATAGATGAGGGCTGTGCAGTGGACGTGGTCTACATGGACTTCAGCAAAGCCTTTGACAAGGTACCGCATGGTAGGTTGTTGCATAAGGTTAAATCTCATGGGATCCAAGGTGAGGTAGCCAATTGGATACAAAATTGGCTTGACGACAGAAGACAGAGGGTGGTTGTAGAGGGTTGTTTTTCAAACTGGATGCCTGTGTCCAGCGGTGTGCCTCAGGGATCGGTGCTGGGTCCGCTGTTATTTGTTATTTATATTCATGATTTGGATGAGAATTTAGGAGGCATGGTTAGTAAGTTTGCAGATGACACCAAGATTGGTGGCATTGTGGACAGTGAAGAAGGTTATCTAGGATTGCAACGGGATCTTGATAAATTGGGTCAGTGGGCCGATGAATGGCAGATGGAGTTTAATTTAGATAAATGTGAGGTGATGCATTTTGGTAGATTGAATCGGGCCAGGACCTACTCCGTTAATGGTAGGGCGTTGGGGAAAGTTATAGAACAAAGAGATCTGGGAGTACAGGTTCATAGCTCCTTGAAAGTGGAGTCACAGGTGGATAGGGTGGTGAAGAAGGCATTCGGCATGCTTGGTTTCATTGGTCAGAACATTGAATGCAGGAGTTGGGATGTCTTGTTGAAGTTGTACAGGGCATTGGTGAGGCCACACTTGGAGTACTGTGTACAGTTCTGGTCACCCTATTATAGAAAGGATATTATTAAACTAGAAAGAGTGCAGAAAATATTTACTCGGATGCTACCGGGACTTGATGGTTTGACTTATAGGGAGAGGTTAGACAGACTGGGACTTTTTTCCCTGGAGAGTAGGAGGTTAAGGGGTGATCTTATAGAAGTCTATAAAATAATGAGGGGCATAGATAAGGTCGATAGTCAAAATCTTTTCCCAAAGGTAGGGGAGTCTATAACGAGGGGGCATAGATTTAAGGTGAGAGATACAAAAGGGTCCAGAGGGGCAATTTTTTCACTCAAAGGGTGGTGAGTGTCTGGAACGAGCTGCCAGAGGCAGTAGTAGAGGCGGGTACAATTTTGTCTTTTAAAAAGCATTTGGACAGTTACATGGGTAAGATGGGTATAGAGGGAGATGGGCCAAGTGCAGGAAATTGGGACTAGCTTGGTGGTATAAACTGGGCGACATGGACATGTTGGGCCAAAGGGCCTGTTTCCATGTTGTAACTTCTATGATTCTATGATAGACTTGAAGAGGATATGGACACGCTGGTGGCATGGACAGACACGTGGCAGATGAAGTTTAACACGGAAAAATGCGAGGTGATGCATTTCGGTAGGAAAAACGAGGAGAGGCAATATAAACTCGAGGGCACAATTCTGAAAGGGTCAGAGGAACAGAGGGATCTTGGGGTATATGTGCACAAATCGTTGAAAGTAGCAGGGCAGGTTGAGAAAGCGGTTTAAAAAGCAGACGGGGTCCTGGGCTTTATGAAGAGGGCATACATTAGAAAACAAGGAAGTCATGATGAACCTTTATAAAACACTATTTCGGCCACAAATGAAGTATTGTGTCCCGTTCTGGGCAGTGCACTTTTGGAAGGATGTGAAGGCCTTGAGAGGGTGCAGAGGAGATTTACTGGAATGATTCCAGGGATGAGGGACTTAAATTACGTGGATAGACTGAAGAAGCTGGGATTGTTCTCCTTGGAACTGAGAAGGCTGAGAGGAGATTTGACAGACATATTCAAAATCATGAAGGGCCTTGACAGAGTAGATAGAGTGAAACTGTTCCCATTGGCGGAAGGGACATGAACCAAAGGGCATAGATTTAAGGTGATTGGCAAAAGAAGCAAAGGTGACATGAGTAAAAACTTCTTCACACAGCGAGTGGTTGGAATCTTTGATTTTTGTGCATTTCAAGTGATGAAATTTCATTATTTTACAGACTGTATCTTAAGAGTGGGGTTAAAAGTTCAGTGTTTTTGACGCCAGGAATCTGGTGCAGCCGTTGTTAAATTTATCAAAGCAGGCAATTGTCGCCATTTATCACAAGAACGCCCTAACTGGTTATGCGATCAAGATGAAAGTAACGCAACGAGGGACAATTGATACAACACGAAAGGCATCGGGCTATGACAAAAATCCCCACCGTTTTGCTTTTCCAACATAAAGCGTGCGCCATTTATTCTCTGAACATAGAAACAGTCTGGTCTCGCTCACTCCAGGAATCTCCATGTCTCAGCGAATTCGCCTTTCGGGACCTTGTCTCAAGATGAATTGTGATTTCCGTGAAGCCAATGTTCCATTCCTTTATAAGTTTCATGTGCCTGCTCTCCGATCACAAGGTTTTTTTTAGTCCACAGGGTAAATGGTGGAATATCAGCCCTGCTCAGCCGGCTATGATCACGGTACATTTTCTTGCAGACAAAACACACATTGAAACCCTGGAACTTTGAGGCAATGAATCCTGAGGAAAAATAAAATAAGGGCTCGAATCAATCTAACCAATAGCACCACCGAGACAAGTGAAGAGGTCACCTGCGAAACCAGTAATTCACTGAGCTAAACCTTGAGGCTGCAGTGACCAATATAACAGCTGTCCACTGTCAGTTTACTTTTACAAAATGAATGGTTGAAACTTGCAGGAGTGAAAATCCAACGAGCCGGTCTTCACTCTTAAACCAGCAACTGTGAAGTTAAGAGAAACGTGCCAGAGAAATACTCGATTTCAGCGCGGTGTCACTGGGCCAGAGTAAAGCTCAGTTAATATGATCGCCGAGTGGCGAGAGGGTGGATTTGGAATTGCTGAGCGACCGCACTGCGCATTTTCCAGATCTGCTTGGAGCACCAATCCCTTCAATTCATCACTTGGAGGGACAATTCGATTCTCGGTTTCTTTTCCCTGAACTTGACGAGATCTTAAAAATTGAAAGCGACCAATATCAGAGCTAACCTCGTCACCGACATGATCACAGATACAGAGCGGCCACACTCTGCTTCAGTGAGATGAAAACCCAGAGCGGTTTCAAGGTTGAATGCAATTGGAAGCAAAGCTCGTTCAATGAAAGTGCAGGTCATTGAGGTGCCTTTAAAGTCCTGATTGTTTGAACTGAACTTCTTCCGAAAGCGCTTGAGATTCAGGTGGAGTGATTTGTGGATTTATTTTTCCTCTTTGCAAAGTTTGAACCGCACGTCAAGATCAAAAGTCTAGGGTTAAATTAGGGCTTCTCCAGGGTATGACCCTCGAATCGAGAATCATCCCCCGACCTCAACGAGCCCAGAAACAAGAACGTGTCACTGACACATTCTATGAGAGGGCTGACTGTTTCATGAAAAGGCATTTTTGAAGAGACTTCCTGATCAGTTCTGTGTTGGCTCCTGAACAAAACACAAACACCGCACTGTGCGTTTTTCCGTCTAAAATTCACTAAACACCACGAATTAAACAAAGGCACCGCTGGGAGTTGAACCCAGGATCTCTTGTTTACTGAACAAGCGCTTTAACCAAGTAAGCCACAGAGCCAAGTCATGGTCCTGTTTCCCACCTCCTCTCATTAATATCTATCAGCTACACGTCACATTCTGTTGGGGGTTCAGACTGTTTGATCTTTGTCTATTTCGCTTGCCCGTTTCCCTGTGAATCCCGATACTGACTGCGTTTCAAGCTGTGTTTATCTTTCTGTGTCCATCAGTGCTTTGATACACGGATGAATATTTGTGCTTGTGTTTGTTACTTTAAATAAATTGGGGATGGACAATTCTCGCTCTGACACTGAAGAACTAATTTAGCAAATTTCACAGTGAAGAGTTGTTTATTGTGGTGCTGAAACGAAAAAAACGTAAAAGGTGCAAAGAGGGAAAACGAGAAAAACTCGTGAGTGAAATTAAGGACAACTTTCAAGGTTTTTACACGTACATTAAGAGAAAGAAGGGTGACTAAGAGTAATGTGGGCCCCTTAAAGACAAATGGAGGTGATATTGTAATTGAAAAATCAGGAAATAGCAGCCTTTTTTGACACTCACAGAAAAGCATGAGGATAATGTACCAGAGACACGAGGAAAACTGAAAATAAATCAAGGGGATTCAGTGTAAGTAAAATAATGGTATTGGAGAAAATAATTAGACTAAAGATAGACAAATCTCCAGGACCTGATGGTGACCATCCCAGGGGAATAGGTGAGGAAATTGTACATGCTTTAGTCATGATCGTTCAAAACTCTCTTGATTCAGGAATTGTTCCATGGATTGAAAAATTTCAAATATCATTCCATTATATAGGAAGGGTAGGAGAGATAAAACAGGAAATTATAGACCGATTCGTCTGACGTCTGTTGTGGGGAAGTTACCAGAATCTGTTATTAGGGAAAGAATGACTGAGCATTTGGATAAACATGAATTGATCAGAGAGAGTCAGCATGGATTTGTAAAGTGTAAGTCAAGTCCAACGAAACTTTTTGAAGATGTAACTAACGTGGTAAATAATGGAGTGTCTATGGGGGTTATGTGTATATTGACTTCCAGAGGCATTTGTTAAGGTTTAACATCAGAGACTGTTAACAGAAATGAGAACATGTGGAATTCAAAGCAACCCATTGACATGGGGAGGGAGTTGGTTTGGAGGTAGGAGACAGAGAGTAGGGTTAATGGGGATGTACTCAAATTGACAGGATTTGATTAGTGGTGTCCCCCAGGGATCTGTATAAATGAGGCAGATAAAGGAATAGAGAGCGGTATATCCAGGTTTATCGACGACACCAAGTTTGGGTGCACAGTGAGTAGTGCAGATGGGAGCATAAAGTTACAAAGGGAAATTGATAGATTCAGTGAGTTGGTAAAACTGTGTCAGATGGAGCTTACATAGAATTACATCGAATGTACATCACAGAAACAGGCAATTCGGCCCAACTGGACTATACTGGTGTTTATGCTGCAGACGAGCCTCCTCCAACCCCTCTTCATCTAACCCGATGAGCAAACCCGAATATTCCTTTCTCCTCCATGTGTTTATCCAGCTTCCCTGTAAATGCATCCATGATATTCGCCTTAACTACTCCTTGTGGTGGCGAGCTGCACATTCTAACGACTCTCTGGATAAATATGTTTCTCTTGAATGCCAGATTGGATTTATTGATGACTATTATATTCATGGCCCTAAGTTCTCACATCCCCACTCCCAACAGTACAAACACCTTATCTACATCTGACTGATCAAACCCTTGCATAATCTTAAAGTCCTGTATCAGGTCACCCTCAGCCTTCTCTTTTCTCGACAAAAGAGCCCCAGACTGTTCAAAGTTTCAATCTGGGGAAATGTGAGGCCATCCACTTTGGCCCTAAGCAAGATAAATCAGAGTATTTTCGAAATGGTGAGAAGCCAGGAACTGTGGGTGAGCAGAGATACTTCGGGAAATCACGAAGAGTTGGCAGACAGGTGCAAAAAATAATTAAAATGGCTAATGGAATGTCGGCCTTTATCTCAAGGGAACTGGAATTCAAAAGGGTGGAAGTTATGTTAGAATTCTATAAACTCTGCTAAGGCCACATTTAGAGTACGGCATTCAGTCCTGGGCACCAGACCTCAGGAAGGATATATTGGCCTTGCAGGAGGTGCAGCGCAGAAAGACCAGAATGATACCGGGGCTAAAATGGTAACATTATGAGGGTAAGTTGCGTGGACAAGGTTTGTATTTCCTCGTGTATAGAGGATTAAGTGGTGATGTAATTCAGGTGTTGAAGGTGATTCAATGATGCAATGGTGGGTGTGTGAGTTGGTGCTGAATCGGTCCCCTTCAGTGAAGAGAGGGTCAGCGGGCGCCTGACAGACACGGCTCGGAACGGGACTCGCTTCTCTCCGGCGGCAGCGGCTGGTTTAGAGAGATCTCTCTGTCTGCTGCTGTTACTCCGCCTCCCGCACTCTGGGAGAACCGCGGAGGTCGGTCCTCATTTTTCTCTTATGGATCCGGCTCCATCCGTTTACTGTTGATGGGAGTGCGTCTGATACCAAGTCAGTCAGAAGCGGGTGCAAATCACAACATAGGCACAGGCCCAAGGACTGGGGACTGGTTTGATATTGGGTCCTTTTTAAGGGATAGGCTGTAGAATGTTTGTGTAATAATAAAGATCAGAATTAACTTTGATACAATGAAGTTTTCTTCAGTTATTTCCCATTTCCACCCTCACCAGTTTTATACAGTAACAGGTAACAATGTTTGAGGGATGTGATGTCCAGTGTTGGTGGAATCAGTGTAATTTAACTTGATACATTGATGAATCTCTTGTCTATCCCAGGCTCTTACTTTAGGTTTAGACCCTCACCGAGTTTAAAATTGGCCACTCACTGATATAAATAAACCAGTAACAATCCCGAAACCTCAGCGGGGATATTTGTTCCGATACTTAATGACGGTCCCAATTTCCACTGAAATTCTCAATCTGCAAATCCCAGAGGCTGTTTCGGGTTTGACAAACTGTGAAACAGATTGTTTTAAAAGCCGGAAAGAGGGAAAAACTGGTGGTTGATATGAAGTGTTATACATTATCTCTTTCTGTTTCAGATTTACAATTTCTCTTTGTGTGTTACTGACAGGAGAGGCTATAACGGAGCCCTGTGACTGGGTAACGAGCTGCACTGAGTCATTGGCCTGTGTTACAGACCGGCTCGTTGGACCTGCTCATTTCGTGAACTCGCTGGTGTCTCAGCACGTGTGATGACTGAGTGAATCCCTTCCCACACACGGAGCAGGTGAACAGTCTCTCAACCAATGGGCATGCGTTGATGTGTCAGCAGTTCATTTCTGCTTTTAAAGCTCTTCTCACAGTCACTGCATTAAAAGGTCACTCAATAGTGTCAACAAATTAATGTTTCAGAAGGTGGGATGATCGAGTGAATCTCTTCCCACACACGGAGCAGGTGAACAGTCTCTCCCCAGTGTGAGTGCGTTGATGTCTCAGCAGTTCGTTTCTGATTTTAAATCTCTTCCCACAGTCAGAACATTTAAAGGTCTCTCAGTGTGAACTCGCTGGTGTTGCAGCAGGTTGGATGCCCAAGTGAATCCCTTCCCATACACAGAGCAGGAGAACGGCCTCTCCCCAGTGTGGGTGCGTTGGTGTGTCAGCAGATTAAATTTGCTTTTAAACCTCTTCTCACAGACAGAACATTTAAAAGGTCTCTCATCGGAGTGAACTCGCTGGTGTCTCTGCAGGATGAATGACCGAGTGAATCTCATCCCACACAAGGTGCAGGTGAACGGCCTCTCCCCAGTGTGAACTCGCTGGTGTTTCAGCAGGTTGGATGACTGAGTGAATCTCTTCCCACACACGGTGCAGATGAACGGCCTCTCCCCAGTGTGGGTGCGTTGGTGTCTCAGCAGTTCAATTTTGCTTTCAAACCTCTTCTCACAGTCAGAACATTTAAAAGGTCTCTCATCAGAGTGAACCCGCTGGTGTCTCAGCAGGATGGATGACCGAGTGAATCTCTTCCCACACAAGGAGCAGGTGAACGGCCTCTCCCCAGTGTGAACTCGCTGGTGTGTCAGCAGGATGGACGACTGAGTGAATCTCTTCCCACACACGGTGCAGATGAACGGTCTCTCCCCAGTGTGAGTGCGTTGGTGTCTCAGCAGTTCAATTTTGCTTTTAAACCTCTTCTCACAGTCAGAACATTTAAAAGGCCTCTCCCCAGTGTGCACTCGCTGGTGTGTCAGAAGCTCAGATGACCAAGTGAATCCCTTCCCACACACAGAGCAGATGAACGGTCTCTCCCCAGTGTGAGTGCGTTGGTGTGACAGCAGATTACTTTTGCTTTGAAACCTCTTCTCACAGTCAGAACATTTAAAAGGTCTCTCATCAGAGTGAAGTCGCTGGTGTGTCAGCAGGGTGGATGACCGAGTGTATCCCTTCCCGCACACGGAGCAGGTGAACGGCCTCTCCCCAGTGTGAACTCGCTGGTGTGTCAGGAGGAGGAATGACTGAGTGAATCCCTTCCCACACACGGAGCAGGTGAACGGCCTCTCGCCAGTGTGAACTCGCTGGTGTTTCAGGAGGAGGGATGACTGAGTGAATCCCTTCCCACACACGGAGCAGGTGAATGGCCTCACCCCAGTGTGGGTACATTGGTGTGTCAGCAGGTTCCTTTTGCATTGAAACCTTTTCTCACAGTCAGAACATTTAAAAGGTCTCTCCCCAGTGTGAACTCGCTGGTGTGTCTGGAGGCTGGATGAAATAGTGAATCCCTTCCCACACACGGAGCAGGTGAACGGCCTCTCCCCAGTATGGGTACGTTGGTGTATCAGCAGATTAATTTTGCTTTTAAACCTCATCTCACAGTCAGAACATTTAAAAGGTCTCTCATCAGAGTGAACTCGCTGGTGTGTCAGCAGGGTGGATGACTGAGCGAATCCCTTCCCACACACGGAGCAGGTGAAGGGCCTCTCCCCAGTGTGACTGTGTTGATGAATTTCCAGCCTGGACGGGTAATTGAATCCCTTCCCACAGTCCCCACATTTCCACGGTTTCTCCATGGTCCGGGTGTCCTTGTGTCTCTCCAGGTTGGACGATCAGTTGAAACCTCGTCCACACACAGAACACGTGTACGGTTTCTCCCCGCTGTGAACGGTGCGATGTTTTTTCTGGCTGTGTAACTGGTTAAAGCTCTTTCCACAGTCAGTGCACTGGAACACTCTCACTCGGGTGTGTGTGTGTCTCGGTGCTTTTCCACTCACACTGATGTTTGAAATCTTCTCCCACAGACAGAACAGACAAACATTTCTCCTTCCACATTCAAAGGTCGATGATATTCAGGTCCTGATGAATCGAGTGACTCTGTCAGATCTTGACGTGATCTTTGGTTTGAGTTTCCCTCTGCAAATCCTCCCCTGTAAAAGTAGTTTATAAAAGTTATCACTGTAACTACAGGATAGAAATTCAGATCAGATAACTTTACTTTCTATGGAACATTATTTCCTCTCTCATTCCTCAAAGCTGTAAATCCCCGTCCCACACACTCTCCCTCCTCCCTGTGCTGAAATCCAAATCCATCGCATCATCTTTCAGTGGCCCTAAACCATAAGTGAAAGGGTGTGAGAGAGAGTGTGAGAGAGTGTGAGTGTGTGAAAGAGTGTGAGAGAGTGTGAGTACAGCAGTGGGCTGGGTGTGGAGAATGAAGTGGGGCAGGTGGAGCATGTTTCAGTGGCGCAGCAGTGATCATAATCTCATTAGGTTTAGAACAGTTATGGAAAAGGACAAGGGACAGTCAAATGTGAAAATTCTTAACTGGAGGAGGGCTAATTCCAGTGAGTTAAAAAGGGATCTTGTCCAGGTGGATTGGAATCAAAAATTGGCAGGCAGAACAGTAATTGAACAGTGGGAGGCCTTCCAGGAGGAGTTGGTTTGGGTACAGAGTAGACAGATTCCCACGAGGAGGAAAGGAACAGCATCCAAAGCTCGAGCTCCCTGGATGACTGAAGATATAGAGATCACCATTGCTCCTTCATTTACAGACGCTCCCTGACCGATCACCATTTCTCCTTCATTTACAGACGCTCCCTGACCGATCCCCATTTCTCCTTCATTTCCCGGCGGGTAGTGAGGGGGGGATAATGTTCACTGTTTTATATTCGGGTCTGGGGCCGCACTCGGGGTTTGTAAAGCCTGAGCCTGGGCCTGAGCCCGGACCCGGGCCCCGGGGTTTATTGAGCCTCTTGCTCCGATCCTCTGACCTGCACCGAACGCGCTCCTCCCGCAGCCTCGACTGGCCGCGCATGCTCAGGACACACTGCCCGATTATGAGTCACTACTGCGCCTGCGCGCTGGGCTCCACAGATTCAGATAGGGCACAATCTGAACCGCGCTGCATGCTGGGTGATGCAGCCGCCATTGATGATCTTAATACCAGGCCGAAAAACAAAGACATTGGAAGCATACAATTCAAGTGTTTAATTTATAATATAAATAATTCAATCGTTCAATTCATTTCATAAATAATTGAATAGTTCAATTCATTAAATAATCAATTGTTTAATTTATTACATAAACAATTAGTGTTTATTTATTATATAAAGGATTCAAGTGTTTAATTTATCGTAGAAATAATTCAATAGTTTAATTCATTATATAAATTTTCCTTCGTTTAATTTATTATATAAAGAATTCAATATTTAGTTGAATTATTTATATAATAAATTAAACACTTGAATGATTTGTCTAATAAATTAAACACGAGACTTCATTATATAATAAAGTAAACAATTTATTATGTGTAATGAATTAAACCTTTGAATTATTTATATAATCAATTAAACAATTCATTATGAATATAATGAATTAAACAATTGATTATTTATATAATAAATAACATTTTGAAATTCTTCATGCAATAAATTAAATAATGGATTATTAATATGATTAAATAAACACTTGAATCTTTCTATGATAAGTTAAACCTTTGAATTAATTATATAATTTAAACACTTGACCTCTTTATATAATAATTTTAACACTTGGATTATTTATATAATAAACTAAACAATTGATTTTTTTATACAATAAATGAAACACTTGAATTATTTATATAATGAATTAAACATGAATTATTTATATAATAAATTAAACAATTGAATTATTTAGAGAATCAAATAATCAGTTCAATCATTTATATAATAAATTAAACAATTGTTTTTTATAATAAATTAGACATGCATTATTATATAATAAATTAAACACTTGTTTATTTGTATAATAATTTCATCAATTGAATTATTTAGATGCTTAATTTATTATGAAAATAATTCAATAGTTTATTTTAACAACTGAAGTCGTTATGTAAGAAATTAAACAATTGATTATTTATATAATAAATTAAACTATTGAATTATTTGGATAATAAATTAAACAGTTGAATTATTTAAATAATAAATTGAACAAATGAACTATTTATGTAATAAATTATACACTTGAATGCTTCATTAATAAATTAAACACTTGTTTATTTGTATAATAAATTCACAAATTGAATTATTTATACAATAAATTAAACAACGGAGCTATTTATATATTAAATGATACACTTGAATTATTATATAATTAAACTACTGAATTATTTATCAAATATATTAATCAATTTAATTATTCATATAATAAATTAAACAATTCAATAATTTACATAAAAAATTAAACACTTGAATTATTTATAATATATTAAACAATTGAATGATTTATATAATAAATTTAGCTATTGAATTTTTTATACAATAAATTAAACTCTTGGTTATTTATATAATAAATTAATCAATCGAATAATTTAAACTATTGAATTCTCTTTATAATAAATGAGACATTTGAAGTATTCATATAATAAATTAAACACTTGAAAACAATTTAATTATTGATATAATAAAATAAGCAATTCATTATTTATTTAATGAATGAAACTATTGAGTCATTTATATTACATTTTAAACTTTTCAATTATTTATATAATAAATGAAGCCAGCTTGGACAAAATGGAGGCAAGCGCAGAGTCCGTCTTGGACAAAATGGCGGCCGGCATGGCCACCATCTTGGAAAAAATGGCAGCAAGCACGGCCGCCATCTTGGAAAACATGGCGGCAGGCGCGGCCGCCATCTTGGGCAAAATGGCGGAAGGCGCAGCCACCAACTTGGACAAAATGGCGGCAAGCGCGGCCACAATCTTGGAAAAAATGGCCGCCGCCGCCATCTTGTCACATGGCGGCAAGAGGCCGACAGAGTGTCCCCAGTGATCCCGCAGTGACCCCAGAATGTCCCAGTGACCCCAGAGTGATGCCGGGGTCCCAGAGTGCACCCAGTCAGCCCAGAGTGAGGCCAGGGTGCAGCCGGGGATCCCAGAGCGATGCCAGAGCGGCGGCCTTTGCGTTTGGGCCACCACAACAACCACCACCACAACTGTACTGTACATGTACAGCACAGAGTGGGTAAAAGGGAACGATTCACTCCTGTCTGGTACTGTACGGCCCGTGTGTGTCTCAGTGTCAGCTCCTGTACGTGTACAGCACAGAGTGGGTAAAAGGGAACGATTCACTCCTGTCTGGTATGGTACGGCCCGTGTGTGTCTCAGTGTCAGCTCCTGTACATGTACAGCACAGAGTGGGTAAAAGGGAACGATTCACTCCTGTCTGGTACTGTACGGCCCGTGTGTGTCTCAGTGTCAGCTCCTGTACGTGTACAGCACAGAGTGGGTAAAAGGGAACGATTCACTCCTGTCTGGTACTGTACGGCCCGTGTGTGTCTCAGTGTCAGCTCCTGTACGTGTACAGCACAGAGTGGGTAAAAGGAAACGATTCACTCCTGTCTGATACTGTACGGCCCGTGTGTGTCTCAGTGTCAGCTCCTGTACGTGTACAGCACAGAGTGGGTAAAAGGGAACGATTCACTCCTGTCTGGTACTGTACGGCCCGTGTGTGTCTCAGTGTGAGCTCCTGTACATGTACAGTACACAGTGGGTAAAAGGGAACGATTCACTCCTGTCTGGTACTGTACGGCCCGTGTGTGTCTCAGTGTCAGCTCCTGTACGTGTACAGCACAGAGTGGGGAAAAGGGAAGGATTCACTCCTGTCTGATACTGTACGGCCCGTGTGTGTCTCAGTGTGAGCTCCTGTACATGTACAGTACACAGTGGGTAAAAGGGAACGATTCACTGAGAGATTGCAATGTTGAGTGTAACGGTTATTTGAGGGGTTCAGTCCCTAAACGGGCTGTGTTTTGACAGACACTTTTTACAGTAAGGAGTTGTGTTTAGTTTAGGGAGGTGGGTACAATCCGTGTCTGGGACTCACTGGCCCTGTGAAATGTTGAATTTTGCTCACAATATGGTGTGTTTGGATTAATGGGGGACAAGGTTTAACTGCACTGGGCTGGATTGTTTTATAAATCTCTCATTGACTGGGTCTTTCAGACCAGGATGGGAGCTGCTTCTCTCTCTCTCTCTCTCTCTCTGTGTAAACACCCTGAGGCAGTGAAACACTCTCTGACAAACTGTTCACAGGAACCAACCCATCAGACATGGGGAATAGACAAATACCTGGGACTGGAAATGAGCCTCCCACCAACAGAGCAGAGAGAAGAAGGAAATCATCACACCTTCAAGATCTGGATCGGTTTTGTCTTTGGAGCAGGTTCTGGTTAATTTTACTGCTTTAAAGTTATGTTATGGGACCAGTGAGACTGAGACACACACACACACACAGACTGTACAGTCAGGAGACACGTGTCCCTTGCACAGACATTGGGTTTGAATTGAGCTGAGCTGTGCCACAAATGAATATGGGATTAAAATCTCAAATTCCAATCAGTTTGCTCCCGAGCTTCCCCATGTGTCTGTGTGGTTCCATTACAATACAATTTCACATGGGGGCCCAAAATGGCTTCGGAATTAACACTTTTTTTTTCTGAGTTGTCAGTGACCTTTTCAAAAATTAAACTTCAAACTAAGAAAACATTTGGAGGCTGTTTTCACATTTGGGCCCTCTGCGTGCTGCAGGACGCTCCCTGAAAGTGCTTTTAATTTCAATTAAGACCCCAGATATGTCACATTGTCAGCCTCTGAATAATAGTTTGATCCACTTTGTGTTATTTCTGAAAAGTTGCACTTGCAATGAACGAAGGGAGGAATTTGGGCTCGAACAGATGGTGATATTCTGTCGGACGGTCGGTACTGAGGGAGCGCTGCACTGTCAGACGGTCAGTGTGTGTCTCAGTGTCAGCTCCTGTACAATGTCCCAGTGATCGTCCAGTGTTCCCAGAATGTCCCAGTGACCCCCCCCACAGTGTCCCCAGAATGTCCCAGTGACCCCCCCCCACAGTGTCCCCAGAATGTCCCAGTGATCCCCCAGTGTCCCCAGAATGTCCCAGTGATCCCCCAGTGACCCAAACATTACTCACGTGGCCCCCATCGGGTCCAGGCTGCGGTGAAGGTCTCAGTCAGTCAGTCCCCAGCGGAGAGAACAATTCTTGGCCCAGGATTCCTCCTCCTCCTCCACCTCACAAAATGTCTCTTTCTGGATCATCTCCTTGCAGCATTTCATCGAAAAGATTCCTGAGGGGAGAGAGAGAGAGAGAGAGAGAGAATTGATTAAAATACAAAAGCAAGGGATTAAAAAGGCACAGCAAGAGCCCAGAATACCCCTACACCCATTCCCACTCCCAGTTACACCAACAATCCCTCAGCCCCAACACTGAGACACAAATCCCGAGAATCGAAAGAGAGAGAAAAGTTGGGAGAGAGACAGAGAGAGAAATACACTCAGGACAGGCTGGAGGACCCCGGCAGACTGAGAGATTGTCCCCGCCCCTGGGGAGGGTTTGGGACGAGACACACGGCCATCCCCTACCCCCGGGGAGCTCCCTGCTTCAGCCTTTGAGATATTAGACTGAATCTCAATGTGTCTCCCTCAGGGACCTGTCCGTTCTCATGTTAATCCAGGGACAGCCCAGGGCAGGACTGGTTTGACCAGGAGACCTGTCTGTTGGAATGAGCCACATTTCAAGGACCTATTTTACTGATTTGAAACCCTCACAGCCTGTCTCCCCCTCTTCCCTCACCCCAAACCGAGTCCCCCCCACCCTCAGCCTGTCTCCCCCTCTTCCCTCACCCCAAACCGAGTCCCCCCCACCCTCAGCCTGTCTCCCCCTCTCCCCTTGTGACCCAAACACCCCAGGGACCTCCGTCACATCCCACCCTGCCCAGCGTCCACATTTAAAGAACTAAAGTTGGGCGGAATCTGCTCCGAATACACAAGGGCTGCAGAGCTGGAATGGCTGCTGTTTCTCAGACAGTGTTTGACCATTTCATTCTCTCTGTGTGTTTACTGTAAACATTTGCCTGAGGAAGGAGAAAATCTCCGAAAGCTTGTGAATTTAAAATAAAATTGCTGGACTATAACTTGGTGTTGTAAAATTGTTTACAATTGTCAACCCCAGTCCATCACCGGCATCTCCACATCTTTACTGTAAAGAGCTGTGGAGGGAGCAGGGACTCCATCTCATTCTCACCTCCCCGGGTCTGGATGGCAAACAGGTTCCGAGCTCAGGGCACAGCACCATTTCAAACACTCAAATCATCCAAAGGTTGAGAAACGAGATTTAACTGACAGGTTTCCAGCCTCTAATTGAAGTTTTAATATAGAAAACATTTTAATGAATAAAAATGCTGCAGAAAGGTGAATAGAGTGAGGGGGAGAGAGAGAGAGAAAATGATCGGTTTAAATGAGATAGAAAGACAGAGAGAGGGGGGGAGAGAGAGAGAGAGAGAGAGAGAGAAAGAGGGACAGAGAGAGAGAAAATGATCGGTTCGGTCAGACTCTCTCTGTTTAAATGAGATAGAAAAACAGAGAGAGAGGGACGGAGAGAGAGAGGGACAGAGAGAGAGACGGAGAGAGAGAGGGACGGAGAGAGAGAGGGACGGAGAGAGGCCTCTCTGGGCTGTTTAATTGTTGTTGTTACTTTAAACAGTGAGACTGAAATATTTCAGAGTACTTTTCAATCAAGAAAAATTCAGAGACAAGAGAGAGAGGGACAGAGAGAGAGAAAAGGACAGAGAGAGTGAGGGATAGAGAGGGGAGGATAGAGAGAGAGAGAGAGAGTGAGAAAAGGACAGAGAGAGAAAAGGACAGAGAGAGAGAAATGGACAGAGAGAGAGAAAAGGACAGAGAGAGAAAAGGACAGAGAGAGAGAAAAGGACCGAGAGAGAGAAAAGGACAGAGAGAGAAAAGGACAGAGAGAGAGAAATGGACAGAGAGAGAGAAAAGGACAGAGAGAGAAAAGGACAGAGAGAGAGAAAAGGACAGAGAGAGAGAAAAGGACCGAGAGAGAAATGGACAGAGAGAGAGAAAAGGACAGAGAGAGAAAAGGACAGAGAGAGAGAAAAGGACCGAGAGAGAAATGGACAGAGAGAGAGAAAAAGACAGAGAGAGAAAAGGACAGAGAGAGAGAAAAGGACAGAGAGAGAAAAGGACAGAGAGAGAAAAGGACAGAGAGAGAGAAAAGGACAGAGAGAGAGAAAAGGACAGAGAGAGAAAAGGACAGAGAGAGAAAAGGACAGAGAGAGAGGGTAAGAGATGGGGACAGAGAGAGAGAGAAAATGACGGAGAGGGGAGAGAGGCAGAGAAAGATAGAGGAACAGAGAGTGAGAGAAAAAGAGAGGCAGCGAAAGAGAGGGGAAAAGAGGGGGAAAGAGGCAGAGGGAGAGAGGGGGACAGAGTGACAGAGAAAAAGAGAGAGGGGACGGGACAGGGGAATCCGTTGCCCCTGGAAACCGCGCAGGAACCGAGCGACCCGAGAGCGGCCTCAGGCCCGACTCCCAGTCCCCGGCCTCAGGCCCCTCCCCGACTCCCAGTCCCCGGCCTCAGGCCCTCCCCGACTCCCAGTCCCCGGCCTCAGGCCCCTCCCCGACTCCCAGTCCCCGGCCTCAGGCCCTCCCCGACTCCCCAGTCCCCGGCCTCAGGCCCCTCCCCGACTCCCAGTCCCCGGCCTCAGGCCCCTCCCCGACTCCCAGTCCCCGGCCTCAGGCCCCTCCCCGACTCCCAGTCCCCGGCCTCAGGCCCCTCCCCGACTCCCAGTCCCCGGCCTCAGGCCCCTCCCCGACTCCCAGTCCCCGGCCTCAGGCCCTCACCTCCTCCCCCGGCCCTGCTCCTGCCCCTCGCCGCCCTGAACCAGCTGCTGGCCGCCGGCGCCATCTCCTTCCAGCTGCCGTCCAACGCCAGGAAGTGTCTGCGGGAGGAGATCCACAAGGACAGGCTGGTGAGCGGAGAGTCCGAGCTGAGCGAACAGCCGGCCGCCCGCCCCCACCTCAAGGGGGGGAGAGAGAGGGGGGGGGGAGAGAGAGAGGGGGGGGGAGAGAGAGAGGGGGGGGGGGGAGAGAGAGAGGGGGGGGGGGGAGAGAGAGAGGGGGGGGGGGGGAGAGAGAGAGGGGGGGGGGGGAGAGAGAGAGGGGGGGGGGGGGAGAGAGAGGGGGGGGGGGGGGAGAGAGAGGGGGGGGGGGGGAGAGAGGGGGGGAGGGGGAGAGAGAGGGAGAGGGGGAGAGAGAGGGAGAGGGGGGGGGGGAGAGAGGGAGAGGTGGGGGGGAGAGGGGGGGGGGGGAGGGGGAGAGGGGGGGGGGGGAGGGGGAGAGGGGGGGGGGGGAGGGGGAGAGGGGGGGGGGAGGGGGAGAGAGAGGGAGAGGTGGGGGGGGGAGGGGGAGAGAGAGGGAGAGGTGGGGGGGGGAGGGGGAGAGAGAGGGAGAGGTGAGGGGGGGAGGGGGAGAGAGAGGGAGAGGTGAGGGGGGGAGGGGGAGAGAGAGGGAGAGGTGAGGGGGGGAGGGGGAGGGGGAGAGAGAGGTGAGGGGGGGGGGAGGGGGAGAGAGAGGGAGAGGTGAGGGGGGGAGGGGGAGAGAGAGGGAGAGGTGAGGGGGGGGAGGGGGAGAGAGAGGGAGAGGTGAGGGGGGGGAGGGGGAGAGAGAGGGAGAGGTGAGGGGGGGGGGGAGGGGAGGGGGGGGAGAGGTGAGGTGGGGGAGAGAGAGGGAGGGGTGGGGGAGAGAGAGGGAGGGGTGGGGGAGGAGGGACCTTGTCCCCCATTCAGTCCGACCATGTCTCCCATTCAGTCCGACCATGTCTGATTTGTATTTAACTCCATTTCCCCCCTTGGTTCCATTCCCTTTAATCCCCTCACCCAACAAAAATCCATCAATCTCAGTTTTGAAATTTTCAATTGACCCCCGGCCTCCCCCTTTTCCGGGGGAGAGAGTTCCAGATTCCCACTCCCCTTTGTGTGAGGAAATGCTTCCTGACATCACCCCTGAACGGCCGGGCTCTAATTTTAAGATTATTCCCCCTTGTTCTGGACTCCCCCCACCAGAGGAAATAGTTTCTCTCTATCGACCCCATCAAATCCTTTAATCATCTTAAACCCCTCGATTCGATCACCCCTTAATCTTCGACACTCGAGGGAATACAAGCCTCGTCTCTGCAACCTGTCCTCGTAATTTAACCCTTTTAGCCCCGGTATCATTCTGGTGAATCTGCACTGCACCCCCTCCAAGGCCGATATATCCTTCCTGAGGGGACGGTGCCCAGAACTGGACGCAGTGTCTCCAGATGGGGTCTGACCAGAGCTCTGTCCAGCTGTAATATAACTTCCACCTCTTTGTATTCCAGCCCTCGAGATAAAGGCCAACGTTCCATTATCCTTTTTAATGATCTTTTTGTACCTTTCCACCATTGGGAGGGTGGTGTGGGGAGGGAGCTGTGGGGGACAGTTCTGGGCTGGAGCCAGGGTGTAACCTCTCTGTTTCCCCTCCCCCAGGTGACGGACTCCTCCGGCCACATCCTGTACTCGAAGGAGGAGGCGACTAAGGGCAAATTCGCCTTCACCACTGACGACTACGACATGTTCGAGATCTGCTTCGAGAGCCGCCTGCCCCCGGGTGAGTGAGTCCGAGGGGGGGGGTCCTGGGGTACGGGGAGGGCTCGGGCAGAAATAATAATAAAAGGGAAAATAGCTCACTGATAAGAAAAAGGGATGAGAGCAAAGTCCAGGTCACAAATAGTGTCACAGGCTGGAATACTTCAGGTTCATAAAAAAAATACAGGAAATAATAAAATAACTGATTAAAAAATAATACAGCAGTGATGAAAAACAAGTGTGATATTTTTAAGAAGTGAGAAAAACAGCATCAGAACCTACGAATTAAGAGCAGGAGTAGGCCATTCGGCCCCTCTGCCATTTGATAAGATCATGGCTGATCTGATTGTGACCTCAACCCTACTTTCCTGTCTACCTACTATAACCTTTGACTCCCCTGTTAATCAGGAATCGATCTAACTCAGCCTTAAAAATATTCACTGACCCTGCCTCCACCGCTCTCTGGGGAAGGGAGTTCCACAGACTCACCACCCTCTGAGAGAAAAAGTTTTTCCTCATCTCCGTCTTAAATGGGAAACCATTTATTTTTAAACTGTGGTCCCCGAGTTCTCGTCTCTCCCACAAGGGGAAACACCCTCTCAACATCTATCCCTTCTAGTCTCCTCACGATCTTATATTTTCAATAAGATCACCTCTCATTCTTCTAAACTCCAGCCTGTACAGGCCCAACTTGTCCAACCTTTCCTCATAAGATAACCCCCTCATCCCAGGAATCAGTCGAGTGAACCTTCTCTGAACCACCTCCTTCTTTAAATAAGGAGACCAAAACTGCACACAGTATATTCTAGATGTGGTCTAGTAGGTCTGTTGCCCAAATAAGAGTTCTATACACAAGTGCAGATAGCATAAGGAATAAAACAAGTGAATCAGACAGTTAAAACAAGTATAAAAGGACTGTTCGCAACATAGCTGCCAGACTGGGCCTGCGGCAGGTGATGAGCAAACCAACACGAGGGAAAAACCTACTTGACTTTGCCCTCACAAATCTACCTGTCACAGATGCATCTGTCCATGACAGTATTGGTAGGAGTGACCACCGCACAGTCCTTGTGGAGACGAAGTCCCGTCTTCGCACTGAGGACACCATCCAACGTGTTGTGTGGCACTACCACCGTGCTGAATGGGACAGATTCAGAACAGATCTCGCAGCTCAAAACTGGGCATCCATGAGGCGCTGTGGGCCATCAGCAGCAGCAGAATTGTATTCCAGCACAATCTGTAACCTCATGGCCCGACATTTTCCTCACTCCACCATTACCAACAAGCCAGGGGATCAACCCTGGTTCAATGAGGAGTGTAGAAGAGCAGGCCAGGAGCACCACCAGACGTATCTAAAAATGAGGTGCCAACCTGGTGAAGCTACAACACAGGACTACATGCATGGTAAACAGCAGAAGCAACATGCTATGGACAGAGCTAAGCAATTCCACAACCAACGGATCAGATCAAAGCTCTGTAGTCCTGCCACATCCAGTCGTGAATGGTGGTGGACAATTAAACAACTAACGGGAGGAGGAGGCTCTGTAAACATCCCCATCCTCAATGATGGCGGAGTCCAGCACGTGAGTGCAAAAACAAGGCTGAAGCGTTTGCAACCATCTTCAGCCAGAAGTGCTGAGTGGATGATCCATCTCGGCCTCCTCCCGATATCCCCACCATCACAGAAGCCAGTCTTCAGCCAATTTGATTCACTCCACGTGATATCAAGAAACAAGATTGGGAGTGTTAAGAACCTCGCCCCTCTCTACATCTCCTCCCCTCGCCTCCAGTGCTTCAATATCCTTTCTGTAGTGTGGGTCTCTCAAGTCAACAATGGATTTACTACATCTTTGTCCGATCTTACAGGCCGTCTCTCTCTCTCCCTGCCCAGATCGCCAAGGCGGAGAAGCTGAAGCCACTTGAGGTGGAGCTGCGACGATTGGAGGATCTGTCAGAGTCGATCGTCAATGACTTTGCCGACATGAAGCAGCGAGAGGAAGAGATGAGGGACACCAATGGTAGGAGCACCCAGCACAGGCTTCAGTCTGCAACACCCACCCCTTCTCCACTTACTGCTCTCGGTCTCGGGGACCCTGTCTCGTTCCTCGGTCAGCGTCACTCACCCCTCCGAGTCAGAAGTTTGTGGGTTTTAGCTCCCTCCACCTCCCGGGACATAAGCCCCTCTCCCCTTCTCTCCCCCATAGCACGAGCCTCAGCTTCATACGGTTATCCAGTCGTCCTGTGAAAGATGCAGTGGGCTCTGCTTCAGGCACTTTGTGGCAAAGCATCCCTTGCCCCAACTGCCCTCCACTAGCCCTCGGAGTAAAGAGGGGTGGTCTAGGGCTTGGGTACCAGGGGCCAGGGGTTAAAAGGACTGCAGGACTGATCCCCAGTGTCAAAGGGACTTAGTTTTTTAAAAAACGTACATTTATATAGCCCCTTCCACGACCTCGGGACGTCCCAAAGGACTTTATAGCCAATAATGTACTATTTTGAAGTGTAGTCACTGTTGCAATTTAGGAAACGGGCAGCCAATTTCCGCACAGCAAGATCCCACAAACAGCGTTGTGATAATGACCAGATAATCTGTGTTTTAGTGGCGTTGGTTGAGGGATAAATATTGGCCAGAACACCCAGGGGAGAATTCTGCTCTTCTCCCATTAGTGGCCGTGGGATCTTTTACGTCCACCTGAGAGGGGCAGGCAGGGACTCAGTTTAACGTCTCATCCGAAAGACGGCACCTCCGACAGTGCGGCACTCCCTCAGTACTGCACTGGGAGTGTCGGCCTGGATTAGGTGCTCGAGTCTCTGGAGTGGGGCTCGAACCCACGACCTTCTGACAAGGGGGCCTTGTAGAGGCAGATAAGATTCTGCATATTTTCATTCCAAGTTTGACTGCAGGATAAGGGAACGTGTGTACAAACTGGGGCGAGTGTGGGCAGGATGGAACACCCGGAGGGGAGGCTCTCAGTAGGGTAGCAGAGGGAAAACACAGAGTCCTTTCATGGGCCGTTAGATGGGGTGCTCCATGGGCTGGAGGCCTCCACTCATCTAAACCAGGGAGTTGGAGTCAGAGGGCTGGGACCTTTCTACACCAGAGGGCAGAGTTGTGGAATAGGTTTTTGGGGAAGGACGGTATAAACGGGGTCCAGAGACAGAAGGGATCATTTGAAGCCCCTGGGATTAAAGGGACAGTGGCTGCATGGTTACAAAATTGGCGAAGGGACAGAGAGTCGTGGTGAACGGTTGTTTTTCAGACTGGAGGGAAATATACAGTGGTGTTCCCCAGGGGTCAGTATTAGGACCACTGCTCTTTTTGATATATATTAATGACTTGCACTTGGGTATTCAGGGTATTTCAAACTTTGCAGATGATACGAAACTCGGAAATGTAGTTAACAATGTGGAGGATAGTAACAGACTTCAGGAGGACACAGACTGGTGGAATGGGCAGACACATGGCAGATGAAATTTAACACAGAGAAGTGAGAAGTGATACATTTTGGTGGGAAGAATGAGGAGAGGCAATATAAACTAAATGGTACAATTTTAAAGGGAATGCAGGAACAGAGAGACCTGGGGAGTGCACAGACACAAATCCTTGACGGTGACAAATTGAGAAGGCTGTTAAAAAAAGCATACAGGATCCTGGGCTTTATTAATAGAGGCATCGAGTACGAAAGCAAGGAAGTTATACTGAACCTTTCTAAAACACTGGTTAGGCCTCAGCTGGAGTATTGTGTCCAATTCTGGGCGCCACACTTTCGGAAGGATATCAAGGCCTTGGAGAGGGTGCAGAGGAGATTTACTAGAATGGTACCAGGGATGAGAGATTTCAGTTATGTCGAGAAACTGGGATTGTTCTCTTTAGAGCAGAGAAGATTACGGGGAGATTCAATAGAGGTGTTCAAAATTATGAAGGGTTTTAATAGATTAAATAAGGAGAAACTATTTCCAGTGGCAGAAGGGTCGGGAACCAGAGGACACAGATTTAAGGTAATTGGCAAAAGAACCAGATGGCGATGAGGGTTTTATTTTACGCAGCGAGTTATGATCTGGAATGCGCTGCCTGAAAGGGCGGTGGAAGCAGATTTAATAATAACTTTCAAAAGGGAATTGGATAAACACTGAAAGGAAACATTTGCAGGGCTATGGGGAAAGGGGAGGGGAGTCGGACTAATTGGACAGCTCTTTCAAAGAGCCAGCACAGGCATGATGGGCCGAGAGGCCTCCTGCGCTGTAAGATTCTTGGTGGTGGGATTGACCTGTTAGAAAGGGACAGGCATCACTCTGGGGTCACTGGGACATCCTGGGGTCACTGCGGGATCACTGGGGACAGTCTGTCGGCCTCTTGCCGCCATCTGACAAGGTGGCGGCAGCTGCCATTTTTTCCAAGATGGTGGCCGCGCTTGCCGCCATTTTGTCCAAGCTGGCTTCATTTATTATATAAATAATTGACAAGTTTAAAATGTAATATAAATAACTCAATAGTTTAATTCATTAAATAAGTAATGAATTGCTTATTTTGTTATATCAATAATTAAATTGTTTTCAAGTGTTTAATTTATTATATGAATACTTCAAATGTTTCATTTATTATAAAGAGAATTCAATAGTTTAAATTATTCAATTGATTAATTTATTATATAAATAACCAAGAGTTTAATTTATTGTATAAAAAATTCAATAGCTAAATTTATTATGTAAATAATTCAATTGTTTAATATATTATAAATAATTCAAGTGTTTAATTTTTTATGTAAATTATTGAATTGTTTAATTTATTCTATGAATAATTAAATTGATTAATATATTGGATAAATAATTCAGTAGTTTAATTATATAATAATTCAAGTGTATAATTTAATATATAAATAGCTCCATTGTTTAATTTATTGTATAAATAATTCAATTGGTGAATTTATTATACAAATAAACAAGTGTTCAATTTATTGTATGAAGCATTCAAGTGTATAATTTATTGCATAAATAGTTCATTTGTTTAATTTATTATTTAAATAATTCAACTGTTTCATTTATTATCTAAATAATTCAATAGTTTAATTTATTATATAAATAATTAAAAGGTTTTAATTATTATATAAATAATTCAACTGTTTCATTTATTATATAAATAATTCAATAGTTTAATTCATTATATAAATAATCAATTGTTTAATTTCTTACATAACAACTTCAGTTGTTAAATTAAACTATTGAATTATTTTCATAAATTAAGCATCTAAATAATTCAATTGATGAAATTATTATACAAATAATTCAAGTGTTAAATTTATTCAGTGAAGAAACAATTGTTTAATTCATATAAATAATTCGTGTTAAATTTATTATATAAAGAAACAATTGTTTAATTTATTATTTCAATAATTCAGGTGTTTCATTTATTATATAAAAAAATCAATTGTTTAATTTATTATATAAATAACCAATTGTTTAGTTTATTATATAAAGAGGTCAAGTGTTTAAATTATATAATTAATTCACAGGTTTAACTTATCATACAAAGATTCAAGTGTTTATTTAATCATATTAATAATCCATTATTTAATTTATTGTATGAAGAATTTCAAAACATTATTTATTGTATAAATAATCAATTGTTTAATTTATTATATAAATAATTCAATAGTTCAATTTATTATAAATAATTCAAAGGTTTAATTCATTACACATAATCAACTGTTGACTTTATTATATAAAGAAGTCTTGTGTTTAATTTATTATATAAATAATTCAACTCAATATTGAATTCTTTATGTAATAAATTAAACGAAGGAATATTTATATAATGAATTAAACTATTGAATTATTTCTATGATAAATTAAACACTAATTGTTTATGTAATAAATTAAACAATTGATTATTTAATGAATTGAACGATTGAATTATTTATATAATAAATTAAACACTTGAATTATCTGCTTCCAATGTCTTTGTTTTTCGGCTTGATATTAAGATCATCAATGGCGGATGCATCACCCAGCATGCAGCGCGGTACAGATTGTGCCCTATCTGAATCAGTGGAGCCCAGCGCGCAGGCGCAGTAGTGACTCATTATCAGTCAGTGTGTCCTGAGCATGCGCGGCCAGTCGAGGCTGCGGGAGGAGTGCGTTCGGTGCAGGTCAGAGGATCGGAGCAAGAGGCTCAATAAACCCCGGGGCCCGGGTCCGGGCTCAGGCCCAGGCTCAGGCTTTACAAACCCCGAGTGCGGCCCCAGACCCGAATATAAAACAGTGAACATTATCCCCCCCTCACTACCCGCCGGGAAATGAAGGGGAAATGGGGATCGGTCAGGGAGCGTCTGTAAATGAAGGAGAAATGGGGATCGGTCAGGGAGCGTCTGTAAATGAAGGAGAAATGGTGATCGGTCAGGGAGCGTCTGTAAATGAAGGAGAAATGGTGATCGGTCAGGGAACAAGAGAGGAAAGAATGTTTTGTAGAAACTGGAATTGTCTGTTCTGAATTTCTATCCTGTACTTACAGTGATGACTTTTATAAACTCCTTTGTAGGGTCTTCGAAAGGGAGGATTTGCAGAGGGAAACTCAAACCAAAGATCACGTCAAGATCTGACAGAGTCACTCGATTCATCAGGACCTGAATATCATCGACCTTTGAATGTGGAAGGAGAAATGTTTGTCTGTTCTATCTGTGGGAGAAGATTTCAAACAGCAGTGTGAGTGGGAAAGCACCGAGACACACACCCGAGTGAGAGTGTTCCAGTTCACTGACTGTGGAAAGAGCTTTAACCAGTTGCACAGCCAGAAAAAGCATCGCACCGTTCACAGCGGGGAGACACCGTACACGTGTTCTGTGTGTGGACGAGGCTTCAACTGATCGTCCAACCTGGAGAGACACAAGGACACCCAGACCACGGAGAAACCGTGGAAATGTGGGGACTGTGGGAAGGGATTCAATTACCCTTCAGAGCTGGAAACTCATCGACGCAATCACACTGGGGAGAGGCCGTTCACCTGCTCCGTGTGTGGGAAGGGATTCGCTGGGTCATCCACCCTGCTGAAACACCAGCGAGTTCACACTGGGGAGAGGCCGTTCACCTGCTCCGTGTGTAAGAAGAGATTTACTCGATCATGCCACCTGCTGAAACACCAGCGAGTTCACACTGGGGAGAGGCCGTTCACCTGCTCCGTGTGTGGGAAGAGATTCACTTGGTCATCATACCTGCTGACACACCAGCGAGTTCACTCTGATGAGAGACCTTTTAAATGCTCTGACTGTGGGAAGAGCTTTAAAAGCAGAAACGAACTGCTGAGACATCAACGCAGTGACACCGGGGAGAGGCCGTTCACCTGCTCCGTGTGCGGGAAGAGATTCACACTGTCATCACAACTTTTGTCACACCAGCGAGTTCACACTGGGGAGAGGCCGTTCACCTGCTCCGTGTGTAAGAAGAGATTCACTCATTCATCCTCCCTGCTGAAACATCAACTTGTTCACACTGATGGGAGACCTTTTAAATGTTCTGACTGTGAGAGGAGCTTTAAAAGCAAAATTAATCTGCTGCAACACCAACGCACTCACACTGGGGAGAGACCATTCTCCTGCTCTGTGTGTAATAAGAGATTCACTCGGTCATCCCACCTGCTGATACACCAGCGAGTTCACACTGGGGAGAGGCCGTTCTCCTGCTCCGTGTGTGGGAAGAAATTCACTCATTCTTCCACCCTGCTGAGACACCAGCGAGTTCACTCCGATGAGAGACCTTTTAAATGTTCTGACTGTGAGAAGAGGTTTAAAAGCAAAAGGAATCTGCTGACACACCAACGCACTCACACTGGGGAGAGGCCGCTCACCTGCTCCGTGTGAGGGAAGGGATTCACTATTTCATCCAAACTGCTGACACACCAACTTGTTCACACTGGGGAGAGACCTTTTTAATGTTCTGACTGCACGAAGAGCTCGAAATGCAGATACAAATTGTGAAGACATCGACACACTCACGTTAGGGAGAGGCCGTTCACCTGCTCCCTGTGTAAGAAGAGATTTACTCGGTCATCACACCTGCTGAGACACCAGCGAGTTCACACTGATAAGAGACCTCTGAAATGTTCTGACTGTGAGAAGGGCTTTAAAACAAATGATCTGAAACACCAACACACTGACACTGGGGAGAGACTGTTCACCTGCTCCGTGTGTGGGAAGGGATTCACGAATTCATCCCACCTTCTGAGACATCAACTTGTTCACACTATTGAGTGACCTTTTAATGCAGTAACTTTGAGAAGAGCTTTAAAAGCAGAAATGAACTGCTGACACATCAACTCACGCACTTTGTGGTGTTAAAGTAAAATTTAAGCTGTTGGATTAAAGGTAAAAATGACCTTTTTGGCGACTAGTGTGTGTGTGGCTGCGGTCACTGCCCCGAGACCACACTGAAATGTGCCTTGTGCGAACCAGACTACCCATAATTAAAGCTTAAACACAACAAATGATGATTAACAAATTAATGTACTGCTGAACAAAATGGACTCTGCTAAACAAGATGGACCCTGTGAAAAGACATTAAAAAATGCTGACTGAGTACAATGAACTGATAAAAACTACAGAACCAGACTGAAGAGACAAAGACCAGACTGTCTTAAGTTGATAACAGTTGTTTTAATGTGATTGGAGGTCAATTGTTGCTGTGGGGGCCTAATTGGCGAATGTGTCACTAAGCAAGGCTAATAATGTAATAGCTGCTAAATGTCTGTACTTGTAATGTATAAAAGAATCTCAACGACCATTTTAAAGTTGAGAAGGTGACTGCGTACACTGCGGAGTGTCAAGCTCTTCTCCCAAAGCTTTGTCCAATAAACTGCATGTTGAATCTTTAAGTCTGACTCCGAGTGGTGATTTTCCCACAACAGTGGAGAGACTGTTCACCTGCTCCGTGTGTGGGAAGGGATTCACTCAGTCATCACACGTGCTGAGACACCAGCGAATTCACAAGTGACTGCAGGGGTTGGATTCTGCTGTTAATCACATCCAGGACTGAACTATGGTGTTTAGAGTCAGGAAGAACAACGTGTAAGGATTAACCCATTAACAGATAGAATTTAGTATAATTATAATCAATAGTAGAAGTAGAACAAAATGTACTGTGAATCTATGTATCTATAAATGTAAACTGTACTGTGTATTAATATAGAATGAACCATGTAACGTGTGTTCAATAAGAAAGTGCTGGTGGGCCGAGAAGGATGCATGATGGTTATTATAGTCAAGTTTGCAGTTAAAACTAAAAGGATGCTGACAACAGTAAAGTGGGAATGAACAGACCTAAGGGAGGAATGTGCTGTAATAGCATAATGTCTAAAAGACATGTAGATAAAGGGACTGAAGGTTCATTAAATCAAGGAGTCACTCAGGCGTCGGCCTCTCTATCTCGAGCCTCCACAAGCTCGTGAGCAGAAGTCTGTTTATACAAACGGTTCTGTGAAGGCTGGCAATGTAAACTCTAAATAAGGTTCTGTTAAGTCTGTAACAACAAGGCACGGATGGGACCAGGAGTTATGCTTGGAATGTAACTTCTGAAGGTTGAGAGACATGAATAATGGTCAGGCTGAGAGATGTGGATATGAGAGTGAACTGCTCATAAACTGAAAAAGGGAAGAAGTAGAGACCTCAAAAGCTGAGGAAGGCGCACAAGATTCTGGCAAGGAAGAAGAGAACTTTTCAGTCCACAGATCACAGGAAGAGAGAGAGAGAGACCGCACCGCAGTCACTTGGAGAGACAGAGAGAGAGAGAGAGAGACCGCACTGTAGTCACTTGGAGGGATAGAGAGAGAGAGAGACCGCACCGTAGTCACTTGGAGGGATGGAGAGAGAGAGAGAGACCGCACCGTAGTCACTTGGAGGGATGGAGAGAGAGAGAGAGACTGCACCGTAGTCACTTGAAGGGATAGAGAGAGAGAGAGACCGCACCGTAGTCACTTGGAGGGATCGAGAGAGAGAGAGAGAGAGAGACCGCACCGTAGTCACTTGGAGGGACACTCCCGAGGTTTGAAGGAACACTCACTATTTCTCTTTGTTAAGTATCACCTTTTTGCACTAATTGTGATGTGATTAATAAATCGGTTTTGCCTTTAACCGTAATACCAGTACCAGTGGTGATCTTGTTGTTGTCAGGAACCAGTCCTTAGATTGGATTCGATTATAATCCTGAAAATAGTGGTTTAAATCCTACAATTGGCGACCACGAAGAGACTATTTCTGACAACAGCTAAAACCTGGTGGGGGATAGTTACATAATATAAATTGATTATTTCTCCAGTAAAATGCAGTGAGTGGGGGATAGTTACATAATATAAATTGATTATTTCCCCATTAAAATGCAGTGAGTGGGGGATAGTTACATAATATAAATTGATTATTTCCCCATTAAAATGCAGTGAGTGGGGGATAGTTACATAATATAAATTGATTATTTCTCCAGTAAAATGCAGTGAGCGGAGTGCACACCCACCACGGGTGGCCTCATAAAATGAGGACAATCAGTTTTTCTTTCCTTGGTTTGAGTTTTCTGTAATCTGGGGATTTAGTCCAGTGGTCGAGCGCATGTTTCGCATGTGTTGAGGTTCTGGGTTCAATTCCCTGTATTTTTTCACCAGAATTACCCACGGAAAGTTGAAAGACGCTTTTTGAGCTCAGCGAGTTTCAACTTCTGAGGCTCCACCAGCATTAAATTGTCCGGAGCGGGACTTCATCTCACGGTCCCCTCAACAGCTCAACTCAAAGCAGCCGCCGACTGAGGGGAATGTGTGACGGTGCAATATCGAGCGAGCAGTCCCAGCTCTTGTTCCTGTTTGACGCTCTGTCATTCTTCCATCTCACTTTATGATTCAGAGGTTGGATTTCAGCCTTGTCACTGACCATTAGCGACTGGGTTTTTTTATTTCCACAGACTTTTTTTTGGAAAGTTCAAAGTAAAGAGGAGCAGAAACCCCGTGAACTGAAGCAGAGGTTGAACATTGTGAACACGCGGGACCGCTGGGCATCTCGATGTCCTGGAGAGACGGAGCAGAAAGCTCACGGCTTTACTTCTAAAGTGTCTGCTTGTTTATTTCTCAGGTACCTTTTGACCTGTGGGGATGTAGCTCAGTGGAAGAGCGCATGCTTTGCATGTATGAGGTCCCGGGTTCAATCCCCGGCATCTCCAAACAAGTTACATTTCAAATTTTGGATTCAACTGTGAGAATATCATCTGAGACTCGCCTCACATTGACACACAAGGAGAGACAAGAGTTTCTTCACCTCGCGAAAAACCGAACGCTCCGCACAGAATATAATTCAATGGGAGAGCGCCCACGGTGTTTCAATGGCTCCCATCTCATGGTTGAACAGCTTGCCCAGTGATCGATTATTTCCAGTTTCACAGATTGGGGGGAAGCAGCGGACCGGCGTTCCGACCACAAAGAGGGAAGAATCGTCTGGATGTTGGGAGCTTCTTCTTTTCCCAGAGAGGAGTGAGCATCTGGAATGCATTCCCGGCTGGTGCGGTGGGTGCTGACTCTCTCTGGTGCGGTGGGTGCTGACCCTCTCTGGTGCGGTGGGTGCTGACCCTCTCTGGTGCGGTGGGTGCTGACTCTCTCTGGTGCGGTGGGTGCTGACTCTCTCTGGTGCGGTGGGTGCTGACTCTCTCTGGTGCGGTGGGCGCTGACCCTCTCTGGTGCGGTGGGTGCTGACCCTCTCTGGTGCGGTGGGTGCTGACTCTCTCTGGTGCGGTGGGTGCTGACTCTCTCTGGTACGGTGGGTGCTGACTCTCTCTGGTGCGCTGGGTGCTGATTCTCTCTGGTGCGGTGGGTGCTGACTCTCTCTGGTGCGGTGGGTGCTGACCCTCTCTGGTGCGGTGGGTGCTGACTCTCTCTGGTGCGGTGGGTGCTGACTCTCTCTGGTGCGGTGGGTGCTGACTCTCTCTGGTGCGGTGGGTGCTGACTCTGGTGTGGTGGGTGCTGACTCTGACTCTCTCTGGTACGGTGGGTGCTGACTCTCTCTGGTGCGGTGGGTGCTGACTCTCTCTGGTGCGGTGGGTGCTGACTCTCTCTGGTGCGGTGGGTGCTGACTCTCTCTGGTGCGGTGGGTGCTGACTCTCTCTGGTGTGGTGGGTGCTGACTCTGACTCTCTCTGGTACGGTGGGTGCTGACTCTCTCTGGTGCGGTGGGTGCTGACTCTCTCTGGTGCGGTGGGTGCTGACTCTCTCTGGTGCGGTGGGTGCTGACTCTCTCTGGTACGGTGGGTGCTGACTCTCTCTGGTGCGGTGGGTGCTGACTCTCTCTGGTGCGGTGGGTGCTGACTCTCTCTGGTGCGGTGGGTGCTGACTCTCTCTCCGCCTTTTTTCTGTTTTTTTTCTGGTTTGTAACCGCTCCCAGGAGATTCCATGTTCCCGGTGGGTGGGGCTGGTGGTGTGTGTAGGAAGTGTCCAGTCACGATGCTCCAGGCATGTGGGGCAGGATTGATGAACGAGCTGGTCTTTTCCTGCCCGTCATGTCCGTCTGTAACCCCAGCTCGTCAAGGTGTTTTTAGTGAAGTGATCTTTAAACACAAAACCCTCACCTGGGACAAGTCCTGCGTCCGTCTATAGTGAAATGAGATTCAATGCTGTCTGTGCCTCACCTTGTCCTCCTCCTTTTATATTATTATATTGTCCGCACACGGTGATATGTTTGGTTAAGATAAAAATACAAATTATCCGCTCTGGGCTCCTCCAGTCTCTCTGTGTTTCTCTCTCCTCCTAAACTGACTGACTGTCAGATAATAGTAACTGGTGTCCTCTCCATCCCGTTCTCAACACCCAGACACGACGACTTACTGAATAAATTCAACACTCACAGACAGTCCAGTGTCAGACAGTTACAGACGGTTTCTCTCCACCTTTCCTAACAGGACTGGCGAATGATGAATGCCCCGTCAGACCGGTTGATATACAGTAAAAGGGACAGTGACCGTCTCACCAATAGCACCGGAGGTCTGTTCACAGACACAGAATCAGTCTTTCCCTTTCTATCAGTGTGTCTATATTACGCTCAGTGACAGTATCCCGCCTCCTTGGACAGCACGAGGGAGAGAGAAAGACAGACAGACAGAGAGAGACACACAGACAAACAGACACAGTATCAGTCTCACACTTCCCATCAGTGAGTCCGTTTCACACTCAGTAACAATATTCCACCTTCATGTACAGCGCTGGAGAGAGATAAAAACAGACAGGCACAGTATCAGAATTACACTTCCTATCAGTGTCTCTGTATCACTCTCAGTAACAGTATCTCAACTTCATAAGCTGCACAAAAGAGAGAGAGAGAGAGAAACTGACCTGTAATGTCCTGTTTACACAGAGTAACAAATTGGAAAATATTCCATTCCAATTGCTATTCCAAGATGGAGTGACAGAAGATGCAGTCTCATCTCTCACTGATATTATTTCAGAGACAGACACATTATTAATCCCATCCTCAGGGACAGTGTCACACATTTAACCCTCTCTTGCATGTTGTCCCCTCTGCAATCTTGCAGCTCAGGGCCGCTCTGTATTACTCTCAGTGACCGAGAGTTTCACTCCGATTGAAATAAACTGGGACTGTTGCTGCCTGATATTAATCCTACACGGTCCCAGCAAATACACCGACTCCCACTTTCCTCCCCCGTTTCTCCAGGATTGGTTTGAGGAATCCTCCCTCCAGTTTAGGAGTCAAACGTTACTTTATCAGTAAGGGAGCCAAGAATGAACAGAACCCATTGGCTCATTCCACAGCCGCTCACTTTATCTCTGAAAGACTCTTTCCCATCAAAAGCCCCCGAGAGAAACAGCAAGGATGGAAACCTCGAGTTTAATAGTTGGAGATTGTAAAGTCAGTCTGGATTCCAGCGTTAGGCACTGGTGGAATCCCATCTGTTTCCCATTCTGGTGCCTGTTCCTGCACTGCCTGTGGAGCCCATTCCCTCTGACCTTTCCCCCAGACCCACTTCCTTTGCTCAGACAGGCGGGAATGGAGAGATCACGGCCCCCGGGGGAAGGGAGCAAAGAGCAGCCTCGTTACAGCAGCTCATCGCTCCGGGACCGTGTCCGCAGATGGGCTCAGAGATCGGCATTGAGTCCGGGGGAAGGGCAGGGGGAGTCCGGGGGCTGTTTTTAAGAGGCGGAGTGGATCAGGAACTGGTCCCGGAACATGGAGTGAGAGGGGGGAAGGGAGAGGTCATTCTCGGGCTGGGTGTGGACAGGGTGTGTCCAGGGGAAGGGAGAGAGAATGGGAAGAACCTGCTATTAAAACCATTGCTGCTTTCACTCCCCAAACCAGGAGTGAATGGTCCTGGTTTAGTTCCAGTCTCACCCTGTTTATTGTTATTGGACAGTGAAGAGTGGAAACAGAGCCGGACAGTAAGGATGTGGGGAGTTATACAAAGAGCATCTATTGCAGGCATCAGGTGAGAAGTGTGAAGGACACAATTTAAACAGCGGCTGTTATGTTTCGGTTGAACGGTTAGTCCCATGGGAGAGGGGATTAGAAACCTGACCTGGACAAAGGTCCCTGCCCCATCGGGTAGTCCCATTCATGGATCAGTGCAGGGGTTGCGTTGTGTCTGGATGTCACTAAATTGTTGTAAAATAGCCCAACACACCTGGTGTGCAGAAGCTGAGTGCTGCAGTGGAGTCAGACACTGACACTGTTTCTATCACTGGTTTTCATTTGTTGATATTCAAAATGATCATTAGCAGAGATATTAAACCGTTTCTTGAGTAACGAGAGATCATTTTTCTTCCTATAGGCGAATCCTTGAATGATCCAGAATGAATGTGATGTTTCCTCCACCCGAGGCACAAGGAGGAGTGCAGCCAGCTCCTTCTCACACACAGTCGGTACATTATCACCCACAGAGCACAGAGACACAGACAGGTCATCAGTTCCACAGTCTCAGACAGTAGAAGTAGTCAGTCCCACACTGATCCCACGTTCCAGAGACACAATTTCAATCCAACATTCAAACAGAGCGGGTGAGGCAGACACTGTTCCATTTCCCCCTAACTCAGTCCCGCTGACAGGTAGATACAAAAATCCCAGTCCAAAATCACACTCTCAGATTGAAAGCCACTGTGTCAATCTCACAATACAGCAACACAGCTACGAATTAAATACCAGAGAGAAATCACACATGGTACCCGATTGAAAGGGACAGAATGAATCCCAATAATGTACCCAAGATTCCAGTTGAATACTCGCCCAGAACTCTCACACACATGACTTTAATACATGAAATATCCATTCGAAAAGTGAACCATTTGCTACAAATTGCAAACAAATCCAAACCTCACGTACAGTATCGATTGAGAAATACTGAAAGATAGTAAACCTGAGAAGCAAATTAGATACCTGTTCAGAATGCACTCGCAGAATGAAATTTAAAGATAGAGTATCAATTCTATTGGTGTAGACTGAGGTACACATTATATACCAGTCCAAAAATCTCATACAATATTAGACTGAAAGATACAGTATCAATTCCATTTCTACAGACTGATCTACACATTACAAACCAATTCAAAAATGTCACCTTATCAGTTTGAAAGATTCATTATCATCCACAATATTACTCACAGAGATGCAGATTTAATAGTAGTCCAAAAAGCACACAAATTATCTGATTAAAACCTCCAACATTAAATCCTAAAGTTCGTCCATATTTACAAATTAAATTAGGAGTAAAACTCTTCAAACATTAAGATATTAAAGCTGAAGTATTGAATGCAATAATGTAATCTGAGAGAATAATTACGAACAGATACAGAATGAAACTCACATTCAGATACAGTACTAGAGACACACAAACACAGAATGAATACAACACTCACAGATACAGAAGGAATCCCAAACTCACATACAGTACTAGAGACTGACAGACACAGAGTTAATCCCACACTCTCATCAAGTACCAGGGACTGATAGGTACAGTATGAATCCCACATTAACATGCAGTATGAGTAACTGCATATTTAGGATGAATTCAACTCCCACATACAGTACTGGGGACTGTACATAAAGAATGATTCCCACACTCACATGGAGAAACAGAATGAATCACAAACTCTCACACACACAGCTGACAAGATAATCAATCCCAAGTTCACACACAGTATCAGTGAGTGACAGATACAGAATGAATCCCACACTCACACACTGTACCAGAGACTGACAGACACAGAATGAATCCCACACTCACACACAGTACCAGAGACTGACAGATACAGAATGAATCCCACACTCACACACAGTACCAGAGACTGACAGACACAGAATGAATCCCACACTCACACACAGTACCAGAGACTGACAGACACAGAATGAATCCCACACTCACACACAGTACCAGAGACTGACAGATACAGAATGAATCCCACACTCACACACAGTATCAGAGACTGACAGACACAGAATGAATCCCACACTCACACACAGTACCAGAGACTGACAGATACAGAATGAATCCCACACTCGCACACTGTACCAGAGACTGACAGATACAGAATGAATCCCACACTCGCACACTGTACCAGAGACTGACAGATACAGAATGAATCCCACTAAACTGTCAGGGAATAAGCACAGACCAGGGATCAGGGCCTTTACCCAGTAAACTATCAGAAAGTCAGCACAGACCAGGGATCAGGGCCTTTACCCAGTAAACTATCAGAAAGTCAGCACAGACCAGGGATCAGGGCCGTTACCCAGTAAACTATCAGAAAGTCAGCACAGACCAGGGATCAGGGCCTTTCACCTGTCGGAGAGAACACTGATTCACAGATCGCTTGTGATAAACCTGCACATTCTGATTTACAGCCGTGCATAACAGACGTTTGTAGCTGCGATGGCCGAGTGGTTAAGGCGTTGGACTCGAAATCCCCTGGGGATTTCCTGCGTACGTTCGAATCCTGTTCCCAGTGATACTTCTTAAGATTATGTTTACTGCTCAAATAACGATGAACTGGAGTTGACGAACCGCATTCCCTCTCTCAGAGAGACTCTCCAGCGCGGCTCGTGCTTTTAATTCGGAGCCCAATGGTCTCTTGCAAAATTGCAAGACACGTGAAGGAATCTCTCCCAAGCTCCATCTTAAATTCTGCCCGTTCGCAGAACTTGACATTGATCCTATTTCTTCCTGTACTTTGATCCCACCTTGTCTCTGTCTCTGACTCTCTGTGTTTTTCCCTCATGGACTTCTCAGGCTTCGTTGAACGGCCACGGATGATCGAACCTGGAACACCGGCAGTGAAGGGTAAAGATGGAAAGACTGAGACGGGGGGAGAAGCAAAGGTGCAACCCAGCTGATGAATTCGTAACTAATGTCCACACATTTATGTCTCTTCACCCTCACAGTGAAACATCAGCAATTTGAGTCCAGTCCACTTATGGTAGAGTGGATAATATGCAGATGTTGAGACAGACACCAATCGAACCGTTGCCGTGGTGATGAAAGCTCCGAATCCTAAACACTGAACCACAAGGAAACGCTGAAAATTCTTTGCTGTGAACAAGCAGAGCAACGCGGCCTTTCCCACTCGCCCCTTTGTAATTCAGGTCATTTTCGTGTCAGACAAGCTGCTCGCACAAAATGGCATTTTCTGTTCGAACTACTATCGGGACAGAAGGTGATGTTCAGGCAATGACAGCACCAAGTGCAAGTAGGCATGGACATGGAATGGAAAGTGAGGGAAAATACTCCCACAAGCTGCTGATGGACATGTTTCCATTTCCAAAATTCACGCTCCGAATCAATGCAGCTCCTGGGAAAACTCCAAGGCAACGCAGGTCTATCGGGCATCGTTTGAAGCAACTGGCAGTTTAAAGTGTCATCTCCTGCTGCTCCTGTGGGGAGTGAGGGAGAGACACTGTCGGTATCTGCCTACAGTTTGATTTTGTACAAAACTGTACAGAGAAAGAGCAAATATACCAGGGCTGTGAGATATTCTATATTATTCATATTTGACCAGAGGAATATCCGCAGTCAGAAGCTGAAAAGAAGGGAGAGATAAGAGGCCTGAGAATAAACACAGAGCTGAATGAATCACTGAAGAGTGAAAGAAAAATAAATGTTATCAGTTCCACTTTATCTCGTGCTCAATCCTGGGAGCTCCCCGATGGACTGGTGGTTAAAATTCAGTGCTCCCATCACCGCGTGGTTCCATTCCCAGTCAGAGAATTAACTTTAACAAGAGTTATGAACTTAATAAATAATTACGTGAAGCTAATTAAACCCTGTTCGTAGTTGAATGACTGTTTTGATCACCATTAATCAACCAATAACGTTCTGTTTCAGACTGAAGGAGATGCCGACATGGTTACCGTGAGACAGTCAAAACTTTAATAAGATTTTTGTGCTTTGCATGTGATGAAATTTCATCATTTTACAGACTGGATCTTAAGAGTGCGATTAAAAGCTCAGTGCAGCCGTTGTTAAATTTAACATTAACAGGCAATTGTCGCCGTTTATCACAGGAACGCCCGAACCGGTTCTCCGATGAAGATGAAAGTAACGCAACGAGGAACATCTGATCCAACACGAAAGGCATCAGGCTATGACAAAAATCCCCACCGTTTTGCTTTTCCAAAATAAAGGGTGTGACATTTATTCTCTGAAAATAGAAACAGTCTGGTCTCACTCACTACAGTAATCTCTCTGTCACAGCGAACCAGCTCTCCTACTGCGAGTGTGACCTCCCTTCGGGCCTTTCGGGGGTTTGTCTGTCAAGATGAATTGTGATTTCCGTGAAGCCAATGTTCCATTCCTTTATATGATTCATGTGCCTGATTTCCGACTGAAGGGTAAATGGTGAAATATCAGCCCTGCTCAGCCGGCAATGATCACGGTACATTTTCTTGCAGACAAAACACACATTGAAACCCTGGAATTTTGATACGATGAATCCTGAGGAAAAATAAAATAAGGACTCGAATCATCAAACTTTTGCGCCAACCGATTGCGCCACCGAGTCAGGTGGAAAAATCATACGCTAAATCAGTAATTCACTGAGCTAAACCTTGAGGCTGCAGTGACCAATATAACAGCTGTCTACTGTCAGTTTACTTTTACAAAATCAATAGTTGGAGCTTGCAGGAGTGAAAATCCAACAAGCCGGTCTTCACTCTTAAAGCAGCAACTGTGAAGTTAAGAGAAACGTGCCGGAGAAATACTCGATTTCAGCGCGGTGACACTGGGCCAGAGTAAAGCTCAGTTAATATGATCGCCGAGTGGTGAGAGGGTGGATTTGGAATTCCTGAGCGACCGCACTGCGCATTTTCCAGATCTGCTTGGAGCACCAATCCCTTCAATTCATCACTTACAGGGACAATTCGATTCTCGGTTTCTTTTCCCTCAGCTTGGCGAGATCTTAAAAATTGAAAGCGACCAATATCAGAGCTAACCTCGTCACCGACATGCTCACAGATACAGAGCGGCCACACTCTGCTTCAGTGAGATGAAAGCCCAGAGCGGTTTCAAGGTCGAATGCAATTGTAAGCAAAGCTCGTTCAATGAAAGTGCAGGTCATTGAGGTGCCTTTAAATTCCTGAAATTTGAACTGAACTTCTTCCGAAAGCGCTTGAGATTCAGGTGGAGTGATTTGGGGATTTATTTTTCTCTTTGCAAAGTTTGAACCGCACGTCAAGATCAAAAGTCTAGGGTTAAATGAGGGATTCTCCAGGGTATGAACCTCGAATCGAGAATTATACCCCGAACTCAACGAGCCCAGAAACAAGAACGTGTTACGGACACATTCCATGAGAGGGCTGTCTGCATAATGAAAAGGCATTTTTGAAGAGACTTCCTGATCAGTTCCGTGTTGGCTCCTGCACAAAACACAAACACCATACTGTGCGTTTTTCCTTCTAAAATTCACTGAACACCATGAATTAAACAAAGGCACCGCTGGGAGTTTGAACCGAGGATCTCTTGTTTATTGAACAAGCGCTTTAACCAACTGAGCCACGGAGCCAAGTCATGGGATCATTTCCCACCTCCTCTCATTAATATCTATCAGCTACACGTCACATTCTGTTGGGGGTTCAGACTGTTTGATCTTTGTCTGTTTCACTTGCCAGTTTCCCTGTGAATCCCGATACTGACTGCGTTTCAGGCTGTGTTTATCTTTCTGTGTCCATCAGTGCTTTGATACACGAATGAATATTTGTGCTTGTGTTTGTTACTTTAAATAAATTGGGGATGGACAATTCTCGCTCTGACACTGAAGAACTAATTGAGCAAATTTCACAGTGAAGAGTTGTTTATTGTGGTGCTGAAACTAAAAAAAATCGTAAGAGGTGCAAAAAGGGAAAACGAGAAAAACTTGTGAGTGAAATTAAGGACAACTTTCAAGGTTTTTACACGTATATTAAGAGAAAGAAGGGTGACTAAGAATAACGTGGGCCCTTAAAGACAGATGGAGGTGATATTGTAATTGAAATTCAAGAAATGACAGACTTGCTAAATACTCACAGAAAATCATGAGGATAATGTACCAGAGACACGAGGAAAACTGAAAATAAATCAAGGGGATTCAGTGCAAGTAAAATAATGGTATTGGAGAAAACAATTAGATTAAGATAGACAAATCTCCAGGACCTGATGGTGACCATCCCAGGGGACTAAGGGGAATAGGTGAGGAAATTGTACATGTTTTAGTCATGATCGTTCAAAACTCTCTTGATTCAGGAATTGTTCCATGGATTGAAAAAATTTCAAATGTCATTCCATTATATAGGAAGGGTAGGAGAGATAAAGCAGGAAATTATAGACCTGTTAGTCTGACGTCTGTTGTGGGGAAGTTACCAGTATCTGTTATTGGGGAAAGAATGACTGAGCACTTGGATAAACATGAATTGATTAGAGAGAGTCAGCATGGATTTGTAAAGGGTAAGTCAAGTCCAATGAAACGAGTTGAACTTTTTGAAGATGCAACTAACGTGGTAAATAATGGAGTGTCTATGGGGGTAATGTGTATATTGACTTCCAGAGGCATTCGATAAGGTTTAACATCAGAGACTTTTAACAGAAATGAGAACATGTGGAATTCAAAGCAACCGATTGACATGGGGAGGGAGTTGGTTTGGAGGTAGGAGACAGAGAGTAGGGTTAATAGGTATGTACTCAAATTGACAGGATTTGATTAGTAGTGTCCCCCAGGGATCTGCATAAATGAGGTAGATAAAGGAATAGAGAGCCGGATATCCAGGTTTGTCGACGACACCAAGTTTGGCGCAGTGAGTAGTGTAGATGGGAGCATAAAGTTATAAAAGGAAATTGATAGATTCAGTGAGTTGGTAAAACTGTGTCAGATGGAGCTTACATAGAATTACATCGAATGTACATCACAGAAACAGGCAATTCGACCCAACTGGACTATACCGGTGTTTATGCTGCAGACGAGCCTCCTCCAACCCCTCTTCATCCAACCTGATGAGCAAACCCGAATATTCCTTTCTCCTCCATGTGTTTATCCAGCTTCACCGTAAATGCATCCATGCGATTCGCCTTAACTACTCCTTGTGGGAGCGAGCTGCACATTCTAACGACTCTCTGGATAAATATGTTTCTCTTGAATGCCAGATTGGATTTATTGATGACTATTATATTCATGGCCCTAAGTTCTGACGTCCCCACTCCCAAAAGTACAAACACCTTATCTACATCTGACCGATCAAACCCTTGCATAATCTTAAAGTCCTGTATCAGGTCACCCTCAGCCTTCTCTTTTCCATACAAAAGAGCCCCAGACTGTTCAAAGTTTCAATCTGGGGAAGTGTGAGACCATCCACTTTGGCCCGAAGCAAGATAAATCAGAGTATTTTCAAAATGGTGAGAAGCCAGGAACTGTGGGTGAGCAGAGATACTTCGGGAAATCAGGAAGAGTTGGCAGACAGGTGCAAAAAATAATTAAAATGGCTCATGGAATGTCGGCCTTTATCTCAAGGGAACTGGAATTCAAAAGGGTGGAAGTTATGTTAGAATTCTATAAACTCTGCGAAGGCCACATTCAGAGTACGGCATTCAGTCCTGGGCACCAGACCTCAGGAAGGATATATTGGCCTTGCAGGAGGTGCAGCGCAGAAAGACCAGAATGATACCGGGGCTAAAATGGTTACATTACGAGGGCAAGTTGCGTGGACAAGGTTTGTATTTCCTCGTGTTTCGAGGATTAAGTGGTGATGTAATTCAGGTGTTGAAGGTGATTCAATGATCCAATGGTGGGTGTGTGAGTTGGTGCTGAATCGGTCCCCTTCAGTGAAGAGAGGGTCAGCGGGCGCCTGACAGACACGGCTCGGAACGGGACTCGCTTCTCTCCGGCGGCGGCGGCTGGTTTAGAGAGATCTCTCTGTCTGCTGCTGTTACTCCGCCTCCCACACTCTGGGAGAACCGCGGAGGTCGGTCCTCATTTTTCTCTTATGGATCCGGCTCCATCCGTTTACTGTTGACGGGAGTGCGTCTGATACCAAGTCAGTCAGAAGCGGGTGCAAATCACAACATAGGCACAGGCCCAAGGACTGGGGACTGGTTTGATATTGGGTCCTTTTTAAGGGACCGGCTGTAGATTGTTTGTATAATAATAATGATCAGAATTAACTTTGATACAATGAAGTTTTTCTCAGTTATTTCTCATTTCCACCCTCACCAGTTTTATACAGTAACAGGTAACAATGTTTGAGGGATGTGATGTCCAGTGTTGGTGGAATCAGTGTAATTTAACTTGATACATTGAAGAATCTCTTGTCCATCCCAGGCTCTTACCTTAGGTTTAGACCCTCACCTAGTTTAAAATCGGTCACTCAATGATATAAATAAACCAGTAACAACCCCGAAACCTCAGCGGGGATATTTGTTCCGATACTTAGTGACGGTCCCAATTTCCACTGAAATTCTCAATCAGCAAATCCCAGAGGCTGTTTCGGGTTTGACAAACTGTGAAACAGATTGTTTTAAAAGCCGGAAAGAGGGAAAAACTGTTGGTTGATATGAAGTGTTATACATTATCTCTTTCTGTTTCAGATTTACAATTTCTCTTTGTGTGTTACTGACAGGAGAGGCTATAATGGAGCCCAGTGACTGGGTAACGAGCTGCACTGAGTCATTGGCCTGTGTTACAGACCGGCTCGTTGGACCTGCTCATTTCGTGAACTCGCTGGTGTCTCAGCACGTGTGATGACTGAGTGAATCCCTTCCCACACACGGAGCAGGTGAACAGTCTCTCAACCAATGGGCATGCGTTGATGTGTCAGCAGTTCATTTCTGCTTTTAAGCTCTTCTCACAGTCACTGCATGAAAAGGTCACTCAATAGTGTGAACAAGTTAATGTTTCAGAAGGTGGGATGATCGAGTGAATCTCTTCCCACACACGGAGCAGGTGAAAAGTCTCTCCCCAGTGTGAGTGCGTCAATGTCTCAGCAGTTCGTTTCTGATTTTAAATCTCTTCCCACAGTCAGAACATTTGAAGGTCACTCAGTGTGAACTCGCTGGTGTTTCAGCAGGGTGGATGACCAAGTGAATCCCTTCCCACACACTGAGCAGGTGAACGGCCTCTCCCCAGTGTGAACTCGCTGGTGTGTCAGCAAGGTGGATGAATGAGCGAATCCCTTCCCACACACTGAGCAAGTGAACGGCCTCTTCCCAGTGTGAACTCGATGGTGTGACAGAAAGTGTGATGACCGAGTGAATCCCTTCCCACACACGGAGCAGGTGAACGGCCTCTCCCCAGTGTGAGTGCGTTGGTGTTTCAGCAGTTCAATTTTGCTTTTAAAGCTCTTCTCACAGTCAGAACATTTAAAAGGTCTCTCATCAGTGTGAACTCGCTGGTGTGTCAGGAGGCCGGATGACTGAGCGAATCCCTTCCCACACATGGAGCAGGTGAAAGGCCTCTCCCCAGTGTGACGGCGTCGATGAGTTTCCAGCTCTGAAGGGTAATTGAATCCCTTCCCACAGTCCCCACATTTCCACAGTTTCTCCATGGTCCGGGTGTCCTTGTGTCTCTCCAGGTTGGACGATCAGTTGAAGCCTCGTCCAAGCACAGAACACGTGTACGGTTTCTCCCCGCTGTGAACGGTGCGATGTTTTTTCTGGCTGTGTAACTGGTTAAAGCTCTTTCCACAGTCAGTGCACTGGAACACTCTCACTCGGGTGTGTGTGTCTCGGTGCTTTCCCACTCACACTGATGTTTGAAATCTTCTCCCATGGATAGAACAGACAAACATTTCTCCTTCCACATTCAAAGGCCGATGATATTCAGGTCCTGATGAATCGAGTGACTCTGTCAGATCTTGACGTGATCTTTAGTTTGAGTTTCCCTCTGTAAATCCTCCCCTGTAAAAGGAGTTTATAAAAGTTATCACTGTAAGTACAGGATAGAAATTCAGATCAGATAACACTACTTTCTATGGAACATTATTTCCTCTCTCATTCCTCAAAGCTGTAAATCCCCGTCCCACACACTCTCCCTCCTCCCTGTGCTGAAATCCAAACCCATCGCATCATCTTTCAGTGGCCCTAAACCATGAGTGAAAGGGTGAGTGGAGTGTGAGAGAGTGAGTGTGAGAGAGTGAGTGTGAGAGAGTGAGTGTGAGGACAGCAGTGGGCTCGGTGTGGAGAATGAAGTGGGGCAGGTGGAGCATGTTTCAGTGGGGCAGCAGTGAACATAATCTCATTCGGTTTAGAATAGTTATGGAAAAGGACAGGGGACAGTCAAATACGAAAATTCTTAACTGGAGGAGGGCTAATTTCAGTGAGTTAAAAAGGGATCTTGTCCAGGTGGATTGGAATCAAAAATTGGCAGGCAGAACAGTAATTGAACAGTGGGAGGCCTTCAAGGAGGAGTTGGTTTGGGTACAGAGTAGACAGATTCCCACGAGGAGGAAAGGAACAGCATCCAACGCGAGAGCTCCCTGGATGACTGAAGATATAGAGATCACCATTTCTCCTTCATTTACTGACGCTGTCTGAGTGATCACCATTTCTTCATCATTTTCTTCATCATTTGCAGACGCTCTTTGACCGATCACCATTTCTCCTTCATTTACAGACGTTCCCTGACCGATCACTATTCCTCATTCATTCACAGACGCTCCCTAACCAATTACCATTCCTCATTCATTTGTCGATGCTCGCTGACCGATCATCAATTCTCCTTCATGAACAAACATTCCCCGATCGATCACCATTTCTCCTTCATTTACAGATGCTCCCTGACCGATCACCATTTCTCCTTCATTTACAGACGCTCTCTGACTGATCACCATTTCTCCCTCATTTACAGACGCTCCCTGACCGATCATCATTTCTCCTTCATTTACAGATGCTCCCTGACCAATCACCATTTCTCCCTCATTTACAGATGATCTCTGACCGATCACCATTTCTCCTTCATTTACAGACACTCCCTGACCGATCACCATTTCTCCTTCATTTACAGACGCTCCCTGACCAATCATCATTTCAACTTCATTTACAGACGCTCCCTGACCGATCATCATTTCTCCTTCATTTACAGACGCTCCCTGACCGATCACCATTTCTCCTTCATTTACAGACGCTCCCTGACGATCACCATTTCTCCTTCATTTACAGACGCTCCCTGACCGATCACCATTCCTCCTTCATTTACAGACGCTCCCTGATTCGATGAGTCACGAGGATTGACGCTGACACTGCGCATGCTCGGAGGCCGCGGGCCGTGTGTTGAGTTTCGGGTCTGATCTAAACCGGAGCCCCCGGAGTGCAGAGAGAGAGAGGAGAATGTTCACTGTTTGATATTCGGGCCCGGGGCCGCACTCGGGGTTTGTGAAGCCCCCGCCCCCGCCCCCTCCCCCGGGGTTTATTAACCCGCTCCCCCCGCCCATCTCTCACCTGTTGCCGACACGATCTCGGCCTCACTCCCCGCCCGCCGCGCATGCTCAGCTCACACTGCCCGGGTGATTGACGGGAGCTCCGGACCAATAGGAAGAGCGGAGAGGGGCTGGAGGACCGAGCGGGCGGTTGGTCCTCCAACCAATGGGAGTGGGTGAGGGGCGGGACTTGCGGCACCGAGTGGGCGGGGCTGAGCCCGGATCTCCCTCATTGGCTGAAACTCTGCATCAATTTTAAACCTGATTGATGTCAAACTCGAGGGAAAAAACTGGACTTTAATAAAGGACAAAGAGGAGGGAATATTGGAGGGAATAACACAGTGTAGGGATAAAATGGATTAATTCAGGACAGACAGCAGGGATTATTGGAGGGAATAACACAGTGTAGGGATAAAATGGATTAATTCAGGACAGACAGCAGGGATTATTGGAGGGAATAACACAGTGTAGGGATAAAATGGATTAATTCAGGACAGACAGCAGGGAATATTGGAGGGAATAACACAGTGTAGGGATAAAATGGATTAATTCAGGACAGACAGCAGGGAATATTGGAGGGAATAACACAGTGTAGGGATAAAATGGATTAATTCAGGACAGACAGCAGGGATTATTGGAGGGAATAACACAGTGTAGGGATAAAATGGATTAATTCAGGACAGACAGCAGGGAATATTGGAGGGAATAACACAGTGTAGGGATAAAATGGATTAATTCAGGACAGACAGCAGGGAATATTGGAGGGAATAACACAGTGTAGGGATAAAATGGATTAATTCAGGACAGACAGCAGGGAATATTGGAGGGAATAACACAGTGTAGGGATAAAATGGATTAATTCAGGACAGACAGCAGGGAATATTGGAGGGAATAACACAGTGTAGGGATAAAATGGATTAATTCAGGACAGACAGCAGGGAATATTGGAGGGAATAACACAGTGTAGGGATAAAATGGATTAATTCAGGACAGACAGCAGGGAATATTGGAGGAAATAACACAGTGTAGGGATAAAATGGATAAATTCAGGACAGACAGCAGGGAATATTGGAGGAAATAACACAGTGCAGGGATAAAATGGATTAATTCAGGACAGACAGCAGGGATTATTGGAGGGAATAACACAGTGTAGGGATAAAATGGATTAATTCAGGACAGACAGCAGGGAATATTGGAGGAAATAACACAGTGTAGGGATAAAATGGATTAATTCAGGACAGACAGCAGGGATTATTGGAGGGAATAACACAGTGTAGGGATAAAATGGATTAATTCAGGACAGACAGCAGGGAATATTGGAGGGAATAACACAGTGTAGGGATAAAATGGATTAATTCAGGACAGACAGCAGGGAATATTGGAGGGAATAACACAGTGTAGGGATAAAATGGATTAATTCAGGACAGACAGCAGGGATTATTGGAGGAAATAACACAGTGTAGGGATAAAATGGATTAATTCAGGACAGACAGCAGGGAATATTGGAGGAAATAACACAGTGTAGGGATCAAATGGATTAATTCAGGACAGACAGCATGGAATATTGGAGGGAATAACACAGTGTAGGGATAAAATGGATTAATTCAGGACAGACAGCAGGGATTATTGGAGGAAATAACACAGTGTAGGGATAAAATGGATTAATTCAGGACAGACAGCAGGGATTATTGGAGGGAATAACACAGTGTAGGGATAAAATGGATTAATTCAGGACAGACAGCAGGGAATATTGGAGGAAATAACACAGTGTAGGGATAAAATGGATTAATTCAGGACAGACAGCAGGGAATATTGGAGGGAATAACACAGTGTAGGGATAAAATGGATTAATTCAGGACAGACAGCAGGGATTATTGGAGGAAATAACACAGTGTAGGGATAAAATGGATTAATTCAGGACAGACAGCAGGGAATATTGGAGGAAATAACACAGTGTAGGGATCAAATGGATTAATTCAGGACAGACAGCATGGAATATTGGAGGGAATAACACAGTGTAGGGATAAAATGGATTAATTCAGGACAGACAGCAGGGATTATTGGAGGAAATAACACAGTGTAGGGATAAAATGGATTAATTCAGGACAGACAGCAGGGAATATTGGAGGGAATAACACAGTGTAGGGATAAAATGGATTAATTCAGGACAGACAGCAGGGATTATTGGAGGGAATAACACAGTGTAGGGATAAAATGGATTAATTCAGGGCAGACAGCAGGGATTATTGGAGGGAATAACACAGTGTAGGGATAAAATGGATTAATTCAGGACAGACAGCAGGGAATATTGGAGGAAATAACACAGTGTAGGGATAAAATGGATTAATTCAGGACAGACAGCAGGGAATATTGGAGGAAATAACACAGTGTAGGGATAAAATGGATTAATTCAGGACAGACAGCAGGGAATATTGGAGGGAATAACACAGTGTAGGGATAAAATGGATTAATTCAGGACAGACAGCAGGGAATATTGGAGGGAATAACACAGTGTAAGGATAAAATGGATTAATTCAGGACAGACAGCAGGGATTATTGGAGGGAATAACACAGTGTAGGGATAAAATGGATTAATTCAGGACAGACAGCAGGCATTATTGGAGGGAATAACACAGTGTAGGGATAAAATGGATTAATTCAGGACAGATAGCAGGGATTATTGGAGGAAATAACACAGTGTAGGGATAAAATGGATTAATTCAGGACAGATCGCAGGGATTATTGGAGGAAATAACACAGTGTAGGGATAAAATGGATTAATTCAGGACAGACAGCAGGGATTATTGGAGGGAATAACACAGTGTAGGGATAAAATGGATTAATTCAGGACAGACAGCAGGGAATATTGGAGGGAATAACACAGTGTAGGGATAAAATGGATTAATTCAGGACAGACAGCAGGGAATATTGGAGGGAATAACACAGTGTAGGGATAAAATGGATTAATTCAGGACAGACAGCAGGGATTATTGGAGGAAATAACACAGTGTAGGGATAAAATGGATTAATTCAGGACAGACAGCAGGGAATATTGGAGGAAATAACACAGTGTAGGGATAAAATGGATTAATTCAGGACAGACAGCAGGGAATATTGGAGGGAATAACACAGTGTAGGGATAAAATGGATGAATTCAGGACAGACAGCAGGGAATATTGGAGGGAATAACACAGTGTAGGGATAAAATGGATTAATTCAGGGCAGACAGCAGGGAATATTGGAGGAAATAACACAGTGTAGGGATAAAATGGATTAATTCAGGACAGACAGCAGGGAATATTGGAGGGAATAACACAGTGTAGGGATAAAATGGATTAATTCAGGACAGACAGCAGGGATTATTGGAGGGAATAACACAGTGTAGGGATAAAATGGATTAATTCAGGACAGACAGCAGGGAATATTGGAGGGAATAACACAGTGTAAGGATAAAATGGATTAATTCAGGACAGACAGCAGGGATTATTGGAGGGAATAACACAGTGTAGGGATAAAATGGATTAATTCAGGACAGACAGCAGGGAATATTGGAGGGAATAACACAGTGTAAGGATAAAATGGATTAATTCAGGACAGACAGCAGGGATTATTGGAGGGAATAACACAGTGTAGGGATAAAATGGATTAATTCAGGACAGACAGCAGGGATTATTGGAGGAAATAACACAGTGTAGGGATAAAATGGATTAATTCAGGACAGACAGCAGGGATTATTGGAGGGAATAACACAGTGTAGGGATAAAATGGATTAATTCAGGACAGATAGCAGGGATTATTGGAGGAAATAACACAGTGTAGGGATAAAATGGATTAATTCAGGACAGATAGCAGGGATTATTGGAGGAAATAACACAGTGTAGGGATAAAATGGATTAATTCAGGACAGACAGCAGGGATTATTGGAGGGAATAACAAAGTGTAGGGATAAAATGGATTAATTCAGGACAGACAGCAGGGAATATTGGAGGAAATAACACAGTGTGGGGATGAAATGGATTAATTCAGGAGAGACAGCAGGGATTATTGGAGGAAATAACACAGTGTAGGGATAAAATGGATTAATTCAGGACAGACAGCAGGGAATATTGGAGGAAATAACACAGTGTGGGGATGAAATGGATTAATTCAGGAGAGACAGCAGGGATTATTGGAGGAAATAACACAGTGTAGGGAAAAAAATGGATTAATTCAGGACAGACAGGAGGGATTATTGGAGGAAATAACACAGTGTAGGGATAAAATGGATTAATTCAGGACAGACAGCAGGGATTATTGGAGGAAATAACACAGTGTAGGGAAAAAAATGGATTAATTCAGGACAGACAGGAGGGATTATTGGAAGAAATAACACAGTGTAGGGATAAAATGGATTAATTCAGGACAGACAGCAGGGAATATTGGAGGGAATAACACAGTGTAGGGATAAAATGGATTAATTCAGGACAGACAGCAGGGAATATTGGAGGAAATAACACAGTGTAGGGATAAAATGGATTAATTCAGGACAGACAGCAGGGATTATTGGAGGAAATAACACAGTGTAGGGATAAAATGGATTAATTCAGGACAGACAGCAGGGAATATTGGAGGAAATAACACAGTGTAGGGATAAAATGGATTAATTCAGGACAGACAGCAGGGATTATTGGAGGAAATAACACAGTGTAGGGATAAAATGGATTAATTCAGGACAGACAGCAGGGATTATTGGAGGAAATAACACAGTGTCGGGATAAAATGGATTAATTCAGGACAGACAGCAGGGATTATTGGAGGAAATAACACAGTGTAGGGATAAAATGGATTAATTCAGGACAGACAGCAGGGATTATTGGAGGAAATAACACAGTGTAGGGATAAAATGGATTAATTCAGGACAGACAGCAGGGAATATTGGAGGGAATAACACAGTGTAGGGATAAAATGGATTAATTCAGGACAGACAGCAGGGATTATTGGAGGAAATAACACAGTGTAGGGAAAAAATGGATTAATTCAGGACAGACAGCAGGGATTATTGGAGGGAATAACACAGCGTAGGGAAAAAATGGATTAATTCAGGACAGACAGCAGGGATTATTGGAGGAAATAACACAATGTCGGGATAAAATGGATTAATTCAGGACAGACAGCAGGGATTATTGGAGGAAATAACACAGTGTAGGGATAAAATGGATTAATTCAGGACAGACAGCAGGGAATATTGGAGGAAATAACACAGTGTAGGGATAAAATGGATTAATTCAGGAGAGACAGCAGGGATTATTGGAGGGAATAACACAGTGTCGGGATAAAATGGATTAATTCAGGACAGACAGCAGGGATTATTGGAGGAAATAACACAATGTCGGGATAAAATGGATTAATTCAGGACAGACAGCAGGGAATATTGGAGGAAATAACACAGTGTAGGGATAAAATGGATTAATTCAGGAGAGACAGCAGGGATTATTGGAGGAAATAACACAGTGTAGGGATAAAATGGATTAATTCAGGAGAGACAGCAGGGATTATTGGAGGAAATAACACAGTGTCGGGATAAAATTGATTAATTCAGGACAGACAGCAGGGATTATTGGAGGAAATAACACAGTGTAGTGATAAAATCATTGAATCTTAGAAGTTACAACATGGAAACAGGCCCTTCGGCCCAACATGTCCATGTCGCCCAGTTTATACCACTAAGCTAGTCCCAATTGCCTGCACTTGGCCCATATCCCTCTATACCCATCTTACCCATGTAATTGTCCAAATGCTTTTTAAAAGACAAAATTGTACCCGCCTCTACTACTGCCTCTGGCAGCTCGTTCCAGACACTCACCACCCTTTGAGTAAAAAATTGCCCCTCGGGACCCTTTTGTATCTCTCCCCTCTCACCTTAAATCTATGTCCCCTCGTTATAGACTCCCCTACCTTTGGGAAAAGATTTTGACTATCTACCTCATCTTTGCTTCTCATTATTTTGTCGACTTCTATAAGATCACCCCTTAACCTCCTACTCTCCAGGGAAAAAAGTCCCAGTCTATCTAACCTCTCCCTATAAGTCAAACCATCAAGTCCCAGTCGCATCCTAGTAAATCTTTTCTGCACTCTTTCTAGTTTAATAATATCCTTTCTATAATAGGGTGACCAGAACTGTACACAGTATACCAAGTGTGGCCTTACTAATGTCTTGTACAACTTCAACAAGACATCCCAACTCCTGCATTCAATGTTCTGACCAATGAAACCAAGCATGCCGAATGCCTTCTTCACCACCCATTCCACCTGTGACTCCACTTTCAAGGAGCTATGGACCTGTACTCCTAGATCTCTTTGTTCTTTCACTCTCCCCAACGCCCTACCATTAACGGAGTAGGTCCTGGCCCGATTCAATCTACCAAAATGCATCACCTCACACTTATCTAAATTAAACTCCATCTGCCATTCATCGGCCCACTGGCCCAATTTATCAAGATCCCGTTGCAATCCTAGATAACCTTCTTCACTGTCCACAATGCCACCAATCTTGGTGTTATCTGCAAACTAACTAACCATGCCTCCTAAATTCTCATCCAAATCATTAATATAAATAACAAATAACGGCGGACCCATCACTGGATTAATTCAGGACAGACAGCAGGGACTATTGGAGGAAATAACACCGTGTAGTCATAAAATGGATGAATTCAGGACAGACAGCAGGGATTATTGGAGGAAATAACACAGTGTAGTGATAAAATGGATTAATTCAGGACAGACAGCAGGGATTATTGGAGGAAATAACACAGTGTAGGGATAAAATGGATTAATTCAGGACAAACAGCAGGGATTATTGGAGGAAATAACACAGTGTAGTGATAAAATGGATTAATTCAGGACAGACAGCAGGGATTATTGGAGGAAATAACACAGTGTAGGGATAAAATGGATTAATTCAGGACAAACAGCAAGGATTATTGGAGGAATTAACACAGTGTGGGGATAAAATGCAATGGATGTTGTGAAGATGGATTGTTAAAAAGTGTTTGATAAGATGCCGGACAGGAGGCTTGTTGATCAGATTAAAGCTCACGGTATTACAGGGAGTGGGTCAGTGTGGATGGGAAGTTTGATAAAGGGCAGAGTATTGGTTAATGGATGTTTTTCAGACTGTGGGGATGTAAACAGTGGTGTCCCCATGGGTCAGTGTTGGGACCATTGTTCTTCTCAATATCGAGCAATGACCTGGGCTTGGGTACAAGGGCATAAGATCAACATTTCCTGACAACACCAAGACAGGGAGCATTAAGAACTGCGAAGGGGAATGTTAGCAACTTCAGTGTGACATTGGAACATTCGGAACAGGAGTCGGCCATTCAGCCCCTCGATCCTGTTCCACCATTCAGTGAGATTGGTGTCAGTGACTGTGGGGTTGGTTTATATCAGACAGGAGGAGATTGGTGTCAGTGACTGTTGTGTTGGTTTGTATCAAACAGGAGGAGATTGGTGTCAGTGACTGTGGTTTTTTTTATCAAAGTGGTGGCGATTGATGTCAGTGACTGGGTTCAGGAATTGGAATTAGCCATTTAGCCCCACAATCCTGCTCCGCCATTCAATTGGATCAGGACTAATCTGTACCACAACTCCATTTACTCGCCTTTGCTCCATATCATCTTCAGCTGCTTCACCAATGACCTTCCCTCCATCATAAGGTCAGAAATGGGGATGTTCGCTGATGATTGCACAGTGTTCAGTTCCATTCGCAACCCCTCAGATAATGAAGCAGTCCGTGCCCGCATGCAGCAAGACCTGGACAACATCCAGGCTTGGACTGATAAGTGGCAAGTAACATTCGGACGAGATAAGTGCCTGGCAATGACCATCTCCAACAAGAGAGAGTCTAACCACCTCCCCTTGACATTCAACGGCATTACCATCGCTGAATCCACCACCATCAACATCCTGCGGGTCACCATTGACCAGAGACTTAACTGGATCAGCCATATAAATACTATGGCTCCAAGAGCAGGTCAGAGGCTGGGTATTCTGCGGCGAGTAACTCACCTCCTGACTCCCCAAAACCTTTCCACATCGACAAGGCACAAGTCAGGAGTGTGATGGAATACTCTCCACTTGCTTGGATGAGTGCAGCTCCAACAACACTCAAGAAGCTCGAAACCATCCAGGAAAAAGCAGCCCGATTGATTGGCACCCCATCCATCACCCTAAACATTCACTCCATTCACCACTGGCGCACTGTGGCTGCAGTGTGTACCATCCACACGATGCACTACAGCAACTCGCCAAGGCTTCTTCGACACATATCCCAAACTCGTGATCTCTACCACCTAGAAGTACAAGATCAGCAGGCATATGGGAACAACACCACCTCTCCAATTCACACACCATCCCGACTTGGAAATATATCGCCGTTCCTTCATCGTCGCTGGGTCAAAATCCTGGAACTCCCTTCCTAACAGCACTGTGGGAGAACCTTCACCACACGGACTGCAGCGGTTCAAGAAGGCGGCTCACCACCACCTTCTCAAGGGCAATTAGGGATGGGCAATAAATGCTGGCCTTGCCAATGACGCCCACATCCCATGAACAAATTTTTTAAAAATCCCTTGCAACCCTCACACAACACAAACCTTTCAATCTCAATAATGAAAATTTCAGTCGAGCCCCAGCATCCACAGCGTTCCAGGGAAGTGAGTTTGTAATTTCCACAACACTTTGTGTCAAAAATTGCGACCTTGTTTTGCTCGTAAATGACCCAGCTCTAATTTTAATATCATCAAGAAGGTGGCAGATGGAGTATAATGTGGGGAAATGTGAAATTATTCACTTTGGTAGGAAGAATAGAAAAGCGGAATATTATTTAATAGATGAGAGATTGAGAATTATTGGTGTTCAGAGGGATTTGGATGTCCTTGTACACGGATCACATAAAGTTAACATGCAGATCCAGCAAGCAATTAGGAAAGCAAATAGTACGTTGGCCTTTATTGCAAGTGGGTTGGAGAACAAGAGTAAGGAAGTCTTGCTGCAATTATATCGGGCTTTGGTGAGACCACACCTGGAGTACTATGTACAGTTTTGGTCTCCTTACCTGAGGAAGGATATACTTGACTTCGAGGGGGTGCAATGAAGGTTCACTGGATTGATTCCTGGGATGAGAGGTTTGTTGCATGTGGAGAGATTGGGCTGAATGGCCCGATATTGTCTGAAGTTTAGAAGAATGAGAGGTGATCTCATTGAAACGTCAAAAAATCTTCGAGGGCTTGATAGGGTAGAGGCTGTTTCCCCTTGCTGGAGAGTCTAGAACTCGGGGGCATATTCTCAGGATAAGGGATTGGCCATTTAAGACTGAGATGAGGAAAAATTTCCTCACTCAGAGGGTGGTGAATCTTTGGAATTCTCTACCCCAGAGGGCTGTGGATGCTCAGTCATTAAATATATTCAAGAATGAGATCGAGAGATTTTTGGACACCGAGGGAATCAAGGAATCGGGCAGGAAAGTGGAGTTAAGGTAGAAGATCAGCCATGTTCTTACTGAATGGAAGAGCAGCCTCGAGGGGCCGTATGGCCCACTCCTGCTCTGATTTCTTGTGCCCTCTTGTTCTGGATTCCCCTCCAGAAGAAATCATTTCTCTGTACCTACCTTATTGAATCATTTTATTATTTTAAACACCTCGATGAGGTCACATCTCAATGTTCTAAACTCATGGGAATAAAAACCAAGTTTATGCCACCTCTCCTCATAATTTAACCCTTTTAACCCCGGCATCATTCTGGTGAATCTGCACTGTACCTTTTCTAAGGCCGATTTATCTCTCCCTCGGTTCGGTGCCCAGTTCTCCAGGTGGGGTCTGACCAAGGTTCATTACAACTGAAGCATCACTTCTGTATTCCAACCCCACTCGAGATAAAGGTCAACATTCAATTAGACTTGTTGATTATTGTCAAGATTTGTAAGGAATTTGCGAAGAATTCGAGGGGATCTTAGAGTTGGGATTTTTCTTTATTCTGTCCACTCAAGGAGTTTGATAACAGACTTACTCCTTTGAATTTAGTGCTGGATTATTGGGCCGTGATGTGTTTACTTGTTTGTATTTTGTTAAATACATTTGCTGAGTGTATTTAAACTTAAGACAAGATTCCCAGGCCTGATGCTCTATTCACACATCGAAGGTGAGCGAGATGCTGTGGGACACACGATAAGTCCAGTCGCTGAAAGTGATTCACAGACTGGGTTTTGTGTTTAGTGATCCCGGGTACATTACTGATACCTTCCCTGGATCCCAAGGCTGGGAGAGGCACTCGGGAAGGACCGGGGAGCTGGGACTTGGCCATGAGAGTAATTGAAGGTATGAGAACTGAAATAATCTACAGTGAGAAAGGAGAAAAGGCAGAATAATCGGTAATGAGGACATCAATTAGTCTCTTATCTTGAATTCATCAAGTAATTGACCCATTCTGTTTGAAACAAAGTTGATTTATTTGACATAGATCCAGAATATTGAATTTCAGCCCAGTTATAGCGGTTATTAACATCAGCAGAAACAAATCCCAACTTCCAGAATGATGTTCTGCTGCTGAAACCCTCATCCGTGCCTTTGTTTACCTCCAGACTCGACTATTCCAATGCTCTCCAGGCCCGGCCTTCCACTTTACACCCTCCGTAAACTTGAACCCACAATCTCCAGATCAATAATCAGTCCCATTATTCATTGTGTCACTGGCCCAGGCTGTGGAGAACACGGAGCAGCTCCCACTCCCACAGCACTGCGGTATGAGCAGGTACCGATTCAGCCTCAGTCATGAGCACTGGAATCCACGAGTCCGGGTGTGTCAAAGGTGCACGGTGAACAATCACCAAAGTGAAACATTTTTTCCGCTTCCCTTCGATACCTCAGCTGGTCGAGCGACAAGACTGTCGTGGAAAATAAGACAAAGTCATCCTTCCGTCATTTGTTCAATTCCTGCTCGAAGGAGAACGCGTGATTTTGCAATAAGCAGCAATAAGTTCAAGGTCGCTCTCTTAACTTTACAGGCACCTCACAGATTAACATGTTGCCATGAAGGCACAGGACGCCTCTTTTCCTTTCTCAAACCTGAAAACTTTCTGTGTCTGCCCAAACAAGGCTGCTCTGCCTCTGCTCACCAGCAGGGAGCGCTTTTGAGCAGCAATACTTCAAAACACTCAGCTCTCGCTTTCAGGCAAAAGAAGTCTTCGATCAGCACCGGACTCCACGAGTCTGAACGTGTCAACGGGCGCACGGTGAACAATCACCAAAGACAGCACTGTTTATCACTTCCCTTCGATAGCTCAGCTGGTAGAGCGGAGGACTGTAGTGAATAAAACAAAATAAAGTCATCCTTAGGTCGCTGGTTCAATTCCGGCTCGAAGGAGTGAGTGTGATTTTGGAATAAGCAGCAATTACCTCAAGGTCACTCTCTGAACTTCACAGGCAGCTCACAGATTAACATGTTGCCACTCAGGCACAGGACGCCTCTTCTCCTTTCCAAAACCGAAAAGCTTTCTGTGTCTGCCCGAGCACGGCTGTTTCACTCGAGCATTTCCCTCTGCTCACCAGCAGGGAGTGCCTTTGAGCAGCAACACTTCAAATCGCCCTCAATTTCAGGCAAAATGGTCTTTGATCAGTCAGTCAGTCAGGGCTCTCGCTGCTCCTCGAGCTCGGGCGGCTGTTGCTTTCCGGTGACCTCGTCTTCCTTCCGAAGGCTCGGGCTCTTCTCAGCATCACTCATGATTACTGTGGCTTCCCGTTCTGCTGTTCCTCACTTGCTGATGCTCGATACCGCCGATTGGAGCAAAGTATTTAATATATTCAGGGAGCGGAAACCCAAGGCAAGATTTCTCTGCTGGTCTCGGAGCAGCTTGAAGGCGAGTGTGAGGCAGGAACTGTGAGGGGTGATTTACAAACAGCAAACGAGGAATTAGCTCAACTGGTGGAGCGCTCACTTGGCCTGTGAGAAGTAGCGGGATCGTTGATTATATTCTCCACTCACCGTTTGTCTTGCTGCAATTATACAGAAACAAGAGTGTTGTCAGTGAGTCCATCGCCCATGGACTTCCTAAACTTCACTGTGTGTTTGGGTACAGAGAGATCAAGGGGCAGCAAATCTTTTGATGTGCTGCAGGAAGCAAAAGTTCTTGATTTTGCTATGCAGCAAAGATGGAAAGATGAGGTGAGAGATGGAAAAAAAGCTTCGTAATCCTTGATGCCTTCTCTGAAGATTGAATTCAGGACCTTCAGATTATGACACTGATGCACTGCTTGCTGCACTGAGAAGGCACTGACCAGGTATGGAGCCAGGCAGCACCACCAAGTAGGACAGCTTGCAAGGTATTGAATGCCATAAAACTTTGCATTAAAAAATCCAAGCCAGGTAGGAATCGAACCTAATGCGTTATCCATTGCACCACTGGCCCAGATTATAACGAATTAGTAGCAGTGGGAGGCAGTGGGCATGGCGGAGGTACTAAATAAATACATTGCATCTGTCTTTCCCAAGGAAGAAGGCGCTGCCAGAGTGTCAGTAAAGGAAGATGTTGTAGAGATACTGGATTGGTTAAAAATTCATAAGGAGGAGGTACTGGAAAGGCTGGCTGTACTTAAAGTAGATCCGTCATCTGGTCCGGATGGGATGCATCCTCGGTTGCTGAGGGAAGTAACGGTGGAAATTGCAGAGGTACTGGCAAAAAACCTCCAAACATCCTTAGATATGGGGGTGATGCCAGAGGACTGGAGAATTGCAAATGTTACACCCCTGTTCAAGAAAGGGTGAAAGAAAATATCCAGCAACTACTGACCAGTCAGTTTAACCTCGGCAGTGGAGAAAGTTCTAGCAACGATAATCCGGGACAGAATTAGCAGTCAATTGGACAAGGATTAGGGAAAGCCAGCACGGATTTGTTAAAGGCAAATCGTGTTTAATTAAATTGATACAGTTTTTTGATGAGGTAACAGAGAGTAGATGAGGGCAATGCAGTTAATGTGGTGTGTATGGACTTCGAAAAGGCGTCAGATAAAGTGCCACATAATGGGTTTGTCATCAAGATTGAAGCCCATGGAATAAAAGGGGCAGTAGCAGCATGGATACAGAATTGGCTAAATAACAGGAAACAGAGTGTAGTGGTGAACGGTTGTTTTTCGGAATGGAGGGAGGTGTACAGTGGTGTTCCCCAGGGGTCGGTGCTGGGACCACTGCTTTCCTTGATATCCATTAATGACTTGGACTTGGGGATACAGGGCACAATTTCCAAATTCTTGCTACCAAAATGCTCCACTTCACTGTCATCTGCATTAAAATTCATTGGCCAATTATACACCCATTTTGCAAGTTTATTAATGTATTTTGTATTTGGTCGCAATCTTCATCAATATTATCCAAACTCCACCCCACCCCGCCAATCTGGTGTCATCTGTCAATTTTGAAATTGTACTTCCGATTCCCGAGTCCAATTCGTTGATGTGAATTGTGAACAGTGGTCCCAGAACCAATCCTTGTGGAGCCCCACTTTCCACCTTATACAGTGTGAGTCGCTACAATTAACCCCACTCTCTGTTTTAGAGCAGTAGTCAAGAGAAACTTCTTTACATAGGGAGTAGGCAGTCTGTGGAATTCACTTCCACGGTTAGTGTTTGGGGCACACAGTTCTGTAATGACAAGTGGTCCTCATGTTTTTATCCAAGACAGGCCTCAGCCCAGTCATTTACTCTAAATGTTGGTGCAATAGTTCAAGCTCAGAGGTGCCAGGTATCGGGAGCAGCAGTAGCTGTAAATAAAATCTAAATGTAAGTAAATTCCAATACAGTTCATCTTCATCTATTTCTAGTTTAATAACTTTTGCTGAATGTGGCCCAGGCCAAGTGCCAGGATATCGGGTCAGGTTCACCATAGGAAATGAGTTTGACATCCCTGAGATAGACAATGTGAACCGGATTACCCTCATCCACTAACCCAGCAACTTCTTTAAAAAACTCAAGCAAGTTCGTAAGACACCATTTTCTTTCCCAGAAGCCGTGTTGAGTATCTCCAATGGCTCCCTCTCTTTCCCCGTGATCAGAAACAGCATCTCTTAGGATCCCTTCAAGCATCTTCCCTCTGATCGAGGTCACACTGATGGGCCTGTCATTCCCCGGCTCTGATTTGTCCCCTTTAATTAAAATGGGAACTACATGAGCTCCCTTCCTATCTCAGGGGACAATCCCTGACTCTATTGAGCTGTTGAAGATACAGGCAAGGGGCTCACAGAGCACCCGTCCCATCTCTTTAAACACCCGGGGGTGGATACCATCTGGACCTGGAGCACAATGCATTTTGAGAGTTCATATTTTATCCAAAGTGACATCCCATTCTATTTTAATATTTATGATGTTATTGTTGACAGCACATCCCACAGCTGGAATCTGAACATCATCCACAGGAGTGCAGACTGATGAGAAATAGTCATTCAACAGCTCTGCCATCGCCCGGGAATCTGTCCTGAACTGTCTTTCAGTGGCCCTAAAGCATCTTTAATGGTCTTCTGACTCCTGACGTAGCTGGAGAGACATTTGCTATTATTCTCAGAATTGTGTACCATCTTCTTTTCCAAAGATCTCTGAGCTTCTCTAATGGCTGCTTTTGTCTCCCTCGATTGTGGGTGATATTTGACCCAATTCTCCTGTAAACTGAATTCATCCTGATCCGATCTGGGTTAAATGTAAGACAGTTCGGGGAGTCAGGAATCATTCACCACTGGACCCACACTGAGAGGTAAAACCCCAGAAGGTTCCTTCGTAAGGATTCCTCTGGTACCTCAGCATATCTTTGTCAGCTATCTTACAATCCACTCCTGGAGGCCCCACTCCCTGAGCCTACAACCTTCAGCAGGGTCAGTGGTGGAGTTCCGCAGTGGGAGTGATCCCAGAGTAACTGTCGGGATCGCTCCCACCCTGTGGATGGTCCGGATCGTGTATTTTTAGTGATCCTGGTGTCTAACACGCACACATCAATAAAACCGGGAATTCTGGAACACACTGCAGGTCCTTCTTTATCTGGAGATCAAATGACTGTTGTATAATTGTACCAGCAGTAAACAGGCTCCTGGGAACTCCTCCCTCTGCTATTTTAATTCAGACATTAAATCATTTATTTTAAATGGGTTTATTTTAAATGAGTTAACGCCTGCCTTAAATGGTAGACTCAGGACTGTCACACAAACAGGTTAAATCTTCATAGAATAATTACCAGTCATTTTTAGACTGGACGCCGCACGGTGACTTTGCTGTCAGTGAAGAGAGACGAGAAAGACCAAAGTGCCGTTTGCCCCTCTCAGTGTGGCCCTGAAGGACTGTGTCCAGGCTGAAGTTCTGTTCCCACCGGACGATCCTCCCCCCAGATTGTCCTTTCTGAGCTCCAGTCAGGTGATGCTAAACACTCAGGTGGGAAAGACCAAAATCTACAACAAGGGTTTAAAACAAAGCTGATTTATTTAACAGATATCCAGAATATTAAACTCCAGCCCAGTTATAGGGCTTATTAACATCAGGAGAAACAAACCCCAACTGTCAGAATGAACATGGTTCAGTCCTGGATGTGATTAACAGCAGAATCCAACCCCTGCAGTCATATGTGAACTCGCTGGAGTCTCAGCACATGTGATGACTGAGTGAATCCCTTCCCACACACGGAACAGGTGAACAGTCTCTCCCCAGTGTGAGTGCGTCGATGTCTCAGCAGATCATTTCTGATTTTAAATCTTTTCTCACAGTCAGAACATTTAAAGGTCTCTCTTCAGTGTGAACTCGCTGGTGTGACAGAAGGAGGGATGACCGAGTGAATCTCTTCTTTCACACAGAGCAGGAGAACGGCCTCTCCCTAGTGTGAACTCGCTGGTGAGTGCGTTGGTGTGTCAGCAGATTAAATTTGCTTTTAAACCTCTTCTCACAGTCAGAACATTTAAAAGGTCTCTCCCCAGTGTGAACTCGCTGGTGTGTCAGCAGGTTGGATGACTGAGTGAATCCCTTCCCACACACGGAGCAGGTGAACGGCCTCTCCCCAGTGTGGGTGCGTTGGTGTGTCAGCAGTTCAATTTTGCTTTTAAACCTCTTCTTACAGTCAGAACATTTAAAAGGTCTCTCATCAGTGTGAACTCGCTGGTGTGACAGCAGGTTGGATGACTGAGTGAATCCCTTCCCACACATGGAGCAGGTGAACGGCCTCTCCCCAGTGTGAGTGCGTTGGTGTATCAGCAGAATACTTTTCCTTTTAAACCTCTTCTCACAGTCAGAACATTTAAAAGGTCTCTCCCCAGTGTGAACTCGCTGGTGTCTCAGCAGGGCGGATGACTGAGTGAATCCCTTCCCACACACGGAGCAGGTGAACGGCCTCTCCCCAGTGTGATTGTGTCGATGAGTTTCCAGCTCTGAAGGGTAATTGAATCTCTTCCCACAGTCCCCACATTTCCACGGTTTCTCCGTGGTCCGGGTGTCCTTGTGTCTCTCCAGGTTGGACGATCAGTTGAAGCCTCGTCCACACACAGAACACGTGTACGGTTTCTCCCCACTGTGGACGGTGCGGTGTTTTTTCTGGCTGTGTAACTGGTTAAAGCTCTTTCCACAGTCAGTGCACTGGAACACTCTCACTCGGGTGTGTGTGTCTCGGTGCTTTTCCACTCACACTGATGTTTGAAATCTTCTCCCACGGATAGAACAGACAAACATTTCTCCTTCCACATTCAAAGGCCGATGATATTCAGGTCCTGATGAATCGAGTGACTCTGTCAGATCTTGACGTGATCTTTGATTTGAGTTTCCCTCTGCAAATCCTCCCCTGTAAAAGGAGTTTATAAAAGTTATCAATGTAAGTGCAGGATAGAAATTCAGATCAGATAACTCGACTTTCTATGGAACATTATTTCCTCTCTCATTCCTCAAAGCTGTAAATCCCCGTCCCACACACTCTCCCTCCTCCCTGTGCTGAAATCCAAACCCATCGCATCATCTTTCAATGGCCCTAAACCGTGAGTGAAAGGGTGAGAGAGGAATGTGAGAGTGAGTGTGAGAGAGTGTGAGAGTGATTGTGAGAGAGTGAGTGTGAGAAAGTGTGAGTACAGCAGTGGGCTCGGTGTGGAGAATGAAGTGGGGCAGGTGGAGCATCTTTCAGTGGGGCAGCAGTGATCATAATCTCATGAGGTTTAGAATAGTTACGGAAAAGGACAAGGAACAGTCAAATGTGAAAATTCTTAACTGGAGGAGGGCAAATTCCAGTGAGTTAAAAAGGGATCTTGTCCGTGTGGATTGGAATCAAAAATTGGCAGGCAGAACAATAATTGAATGATTGGAGGCCTTCAAGGAGGAGTTGGTTTGGGTACAGAGTAGACAGATGTCTACGGGAGAGAAAGGAAGGGCATCCAAAGCTCGAGCTCCCTGTATGACGAAAGAGATAGAGATTAAAATGAAACAGAAAAAGGAGGCTTATGAGGAATGTAAGGTTCATAATACAGTCGTGAACCAGGCTGAACGAAGAAAGTACAGAGATCTAAAAAAGGGAATAAGAGGTGCAAAGAGGGAGTATGAGAATATATTGGTGGTAAACATAAAAGGGAATCCAAAAGTCTTTTACAAACATACAAATAGTAAAAGGGGAGTCAGAGGAAGGGCGGGGTCGATTCGGGACAAAAAAGGAGATCTTCTTGTGGAGGCAGAGGGAATGGCTGAGGCACTAAATGATTACTTTACATCCGTCTTCACAAGAGAAGAGGATTCTGCCATTTTAGCAGTAAAGGAGGAGGTAGTTCTGATATTGGAGACGATAAAAATCGATAAAGAGGAGGTACTTAAAAGATTGGCAGTGCTCAAAGGAAAAAAGTCTTTCGGTCCAGATGGGATGCCTCCTCGATTACTGAGGGAAGTAAGGGTGTAGATAGCAGAGGCTCTGACCACAATCTTCCAATCCTCCTTGGATATGGGAGTGGTGTCTGAGGACTGGAGGATTGCAAGTGTCACACCCCGTTCATAAATGTGGGAGAGGGATAAACCCGGCAATTACAGGCCAGTCAGCCTAACGTCGGTGGTGGGAAACTTCGAGAGACCCGAATCTGGGACAAAATTAATTCTCACTTGGAAGAACGTGGGTTAATAAATGAGAGCCAATATAGATTTGATAAAAGTAAAATCATGTCTGACTAATTTGATTGAGTTCTTCAATAAAATAACGGAGAGTGTTGATGAGGGTAGTGCACTCGATGTTGTGTACATGGACATTGAAAAGGCGTTTGGTAAAGTACCACCAAATGGACCTGTTGGTAAAATTGAAGCCCATGGCAGCATGGATACAAAATTGGCTGAGAGACAGAACGTGGAGATCAGTGATGAACCGTTGTTTTACAGACTGGAAGGAAGTATACAGTGGTGTTCCACAGGGGTTGGTATTCGGACCATGACTCTTTTTTGAGATATATTAATGACCTAGAAGTGTAACTAGTGGGTGCCGCAAGGATCAGTGCTTGGGCCTCAGCTGTTTACAATATATATCAATGACTTAGATGATGGAACCAAGTGTAATGTATCCAAGTTTGCTGACAATACAAAGCTAAGTGGGAAAGTAAGTTGTGAGGGGGACACAAAGAGTCTGCAAAGGGATATGGACAGGTTAAGTGAGTGGGCGAGAATGTGGCAGATAGAGTATTATGTGGGGAAATGTGAGGTTATTCACTTTGGTAGGAAGAATAGAAAAACAGAATACTTTTTAAATGGTGAGAAACGATTAAATATTGGTGTTCAGAGGGATTTGGGTGTCCTCGTACAAGAAACACTGAAAATTAACTTGCAGGTACAGCGAGCAATCAGGAAAGCAAATGGAATGATGGAATTTATTGCAAGGCGGTTGGAGTAGCTCCCGAACCGATCACCATTTGTCCGTTATTAACAGATGCTCCCTGACTGATCACCAAGTCTCCTTCATTTACAGAAGCTCCCTAATTGATGACTATTTCTCCTTCATTTACAGATGCTCTCTGGCCGATTACCACTTCCCCTTCATTCACTGATGCTCCCTGGCTTATCACCATTTCTGCTTCTTTTATAGACGCTCCATGACTGATCACAATTTCTCCTTCATTTACAGACGCTCCCTGACCGATCACAATTTCTCCTTCATTTATAGACGCTCCCTGACCAATCATTTTCTACTTCATTCACAGACGCTCCCTGACCAATCACATTTCTCCTTCATTCACAGACGCTCACTGAGCGATCACCAGTTCTCCTTCAATGACAGACGCGTCCTGACCAATGAACATTTCTCCTTCATTTACTTACGTTCCCTGACCAATGAACATTTCCCCTTCTTTTATAGACGCTCCCCGACTGATTACCATTTCTCCTTTATTTACAGACGCTCCCTGACTGATCACAATTTCTCCTTCATTTACAGACGCTCCCTGACCGATCACCATTTCTCCTTCATTTACAGACGCTCCCTGACCGATCACCATTTCTCCTTCATTTACAGACGCTCCCTGATTCGATGAGTCACGAGGTTTGACGCTGACACTGCGCATGCTCGGAGGCCGCGGGCCGTGTGTTGAGTTTCGGGTCTGATCTAAACCGGAGCCCCCGGAGTGTAGAGAGAGAGAGGAGAATGTTCACTGTTTGATATTCGGGCCCGGGGCCGCACTCGGGGTTTGTGAAGCCCCCGCCCCCGCCCCCGCCCCCTCCCCCGGGGTTTATTAACCCGCTCCCCCCGCCCATCTCTCACCTGTTGCCGACACGATCTCGGCCTCACTCCCCGCCCGCCGCGCATGCTCAGCTCACACTGCCCGGGTGATTGACGGGAGCTCCAGACCAATAGGAAGAGCGGAGAGGGGCTGGAGGACCGAGCGGGCGGTTGGTCCTCCAACCAATCGGAGTGGGTGAGGGGCGGGACTTGCGGCACCGAGTGGGCGGGGCTGAGCCCGGATCTCCCTCATTGGCTGAAACTCTGCATCAATTTTAAACCTGATTGATGTCAAACTCGAGGGAAAAACTGGACTTTAATAAAGGACAAAGAGGAGGGAATATTGGAGGGAATAACACAGTGTAGGGATAAAATGGATTAATTCAGGACAGACAGCAGGGATTATTGGAGGGAATAACACAGTGTAGGGATAAAATGGATTAATTCAGGACAGACAGCAGGGAATATTGGAGGAAATAACACAGTGTAGGGATAAAATGGATTAATTCAGGACAGACAGCAGGGATTATTGGAGGGAATAACACAGTGTAGGGATAAAATGGATTAATTCAGGACAGACAGCAGGGAATATTGGAGGGAATAACACAGTGTAGGGATAAAATGGATTAATTCAGGACAGACAGCAGGGAATATTGGAGGGAATAACACAGTGTAGGGATAAAATGGATTAATTCAGGACAGACAGCAGGGAATATTGGAGGAAATAACACAGTGTAGGGATAAAATGGATTAATTCAGGACAGACAGCAGGGAATATTGGAGGGAATAACACAGTGTAGGGATAAAATGGATTAATTCAGGACAGACAGCAGGGATTATTGGAGGGAATAACACAGTGTAGGGATAAAATGGATTAATTCAGGACAGACAGCAGGGAATATTGGAGGGAATAACACAGTGTAGGGATAAAATGGATTAATTCAGAACAGACAGCAGGGAATATTGGAGGGAATAACACAGTGTAGGGATAAAATGGATTAATTCAGGACAGACAGCAGGGATTATTGGAGGGAATAACACAGTGTAGGGATAAAATGGATTAATTCAGGACAGACAGCAGGGATTATTGGAGGGAATAACACAGTGTAGGGATAAAATGGATTAATTCAGGACAGACAGCAGGGATTATTGGAGGGAATAACACAGTGTAGGGATAAAATGGATTAATTCAGGACAGACAGCAGGGAATATTGGAGGAAATAACACAGTGTAGGGATAAAATGGATTAATTCAGGACAGACAGCAGGGATTATTGGAGGGAATAACACAGTGTAGGGATAAAATGGATTAATTCAGGACAGACAGCAGGGAATATTGGAGGAAATAACACAGTGTAGGGATAAAATGGATTAATTCAGGACAGACAGCAGGGATTATTGGAGGGAATAACACAGTGTAGGGATAAAATGGATTAATTCAGGACAGACAGCAGGGAATATTGGAGGGAATAACACAGTGTAGGGATAAAATGGGTTAATTCAGGACAGACAGCAGGGAATATTGGAGGGAATAACACAGTGTAGGGATAAAATGGATTAATTCAGGACAGACAGCAGGGATTATTGGAGGAAATAACACAGTGTAGGGATAAAATGGATTAATTCAGGACAGACAGCAGGGATTATTGGAGGAAATAACACAGTGTAGGGATAAAATGGATTAATTCAGGACAGACAGCAGGGAATATTGGAGGGAATAACACAGTGTAGGGATAAAATGGATTAATTCAGGACAGACAGCAGGGAATATTGGAGGGAATAACACAGTGTAGGGATAAAATGGATTAATTCAGGACAGACAGCAGGGATTATTGGAGGGAATAACACAGTGTAGGGATAAAATGGATTAATTCAGGACAGACAGCAGGGATTATTGGAGGGAATAACACAGTGTAGGGATAAAATGGATTAATTCAGGACAGACAGCAGGGATTATTGGAGGGAATAACACAGTGTAGGGATAAAATGGATCAATTCAGGACAGACAGCAGGGATTATTGGAGGGAATAACACAGTGTAGGGATAAAATGGATTAATTCAGGACAGACAGCAGGGATTATTGGAGGGAATAACACAGTGTAGGGATAAAATGGATTAATTCAGGACAGACAGCAGGGATTATTGGAGGGAATAACACAGTGTAGGGATAAAATGGATTAATTCAGGACAGACAGCAGGGAATATTGGAGGGAATAACACAGTGTAGGGATAAAATGGATTAATTCAGGACAGACAGCAGGGAATATTGGAGGGAATAACACAGTGTAGGGATAAAATGGATTAATTCAGACAGACAGCAGGGAATATTGGAGGGAATAACACAGTGTAGGGATAAAATGGATTAATTCAGGACAGACAGCAGGGATTATTGGAGGGAATAACACAGTGTAGGGATAAAATGGATTAATTCAGGACAGACAGCAGGGATTATTGGAGGGAATAACACAGTGTAGGGATAAAATGGATTAATTCAGGACAGACAGCAGGGATTATTGGAGGAAATAACACAGTGTAGGGATAAAATGGATTAATTCAGGACAGACAGCAGGGAATATTGGAGGAAATAACACAGTGTAGGGATAAAATGGATTAATTCAGGACAGACAGCAGGGAATATTGGAGGAAATAACACAGTGTAGGGATAAAATGGATTAATTCAGGACAGACAGCAGGGAATATTGGAGGGAATAACACAGTGTAGGGATAAAATGGATTAATTCAGGACAGACAGCAGGGAATATTGGAGGAAATAACACAGTGTAGGGATAAAATGGATTAATTCAGGACAGACAGCAGGGAATATTGGAGGGAATAACACAGTGTAGGGATAAAATGGATTAATTCAGGACAGACAGCAGGGAATATTGGAGGAAATAACACAGTGTAGGGATAAAATGGATTAATTCAGGACAGACAGCAGGGATTATTGGAGGGAATAACACAGTGTAGGGATAAAATGGATTAATTCAGGACAGACAGCAGGGAATATTGGAGGGAATAACACAGTGTAGGGATAAAATGGATTAATTCAGGACAGACAGCAGGGATTATTGGAGGGAATAACACAGTGTAGGGATAAAATGGATTAATTCAGGACAGACAGCAGGGAATATTGGAGGGAATAACACAGTGTAGGGATAAAATGGATTAATTCAGGACAGACAGCAGGGAATATTGGAGGGAATAACACAGTGTAGGGATAAAATGGATTAATTCAGGACAGACAGCAGGGATTATTGGAGGGAATAACACAGTGTAGGGATAAAATGGATTAATTCAGGACAGACAGCAGGGATTATTGGAGGGAATAACACAGTGTAGGGATAAAATGGATTAATTCAGGACAGACAGCAGGGATTATTGGAGGGAATAACACAGTGTCGGGATAAAATGGATTAATTCAGGACAGACAGCAGGGAATATTGGAGGGAATAACACAGTGTAGGGATAAAATGGATTAATTCAGGACAGACAGCAGGGAATATTGGAGGAAATAACACAGTGTAGGGATAAAATGGATTAATTCAGGACAGACAGCAGGGAATATTGGAGGGAATAACACAGTGTAGGGATAAAATGGATTAATTCAGGACAGACAGCAGGGAATATTGGAGGAAATAACACAGTGTAGGGATAAAATGGATTAATTCAGGACAGACAGCAGGGATTATTGGAGGGAATAACACAGTGTAGGGATAAAATGGATTAATTCAGGACAGACAGCAGGGAATATTGGAGGGAATAACACAGTGTAGGGATAAAATGGATTAATTCAGGACAGACAGCAGGGATTATTGGAGGGAATAACACAGTGTAGGGATAAAATGGATTAATTCAGGACAGACAGCAGGGAATATTGCAGGGAATAACACAGTGTAGGGATAAAATGGATTAATTCAGGACAGACAGCAGGGATTATTGGAGGGAATAACACAGTGTCGCGATAAAATGGATTAATTCAGGACAGACAGCAGGGAATATTGGAGGAAATAACACAGTGTAGGGATAAAATGGATTAATTCAGGACAGACAGCAGGGATTATTGGAGGGAATAACACAGTGTAGGGATAAAATGGATTAATTCAGGACAGACAGCAGGGAATATTGGAGGGAATAACACAGTGTAGGGATAAAATGGATTAATTCAGGACAGACAGCAGGGATTATTGGAGGGAATAACACAGTGTCGCGATAAAATGGATTAATTCAGGACAGACAGCAGGGAATATTGGAGGAAATAACACAGTGTAGGGATAAAATGGATTAATTCAGGACAGACAGCAGGGATTATTGGAGGAAATAACACAGTGTGGGGATAAAATGGATTAATTCAGGACAGACAGCAGGGATTATTGGAGGAAATAACACAGTGTAGGGATAAAATGGATTAATTCAGGACAGACAGCAGGGAATATTGGAGGAAATAACACAGTGTAGGGATAAAATTGATTAATTCAGGACAGACAGCAGGGATTATTGGAGGAAATAACGCAGTGTAGGGATAAAATGGATTAATTCAGGACAGACAGCAGGGCTTATTGGAGGAAATAACACAGTGTAGGGATAAAATGGATTAATTCAGGACAGACATCAGGGATTATTGGAGGAAATAACACAGTGCAGGGATAAAATGGATTAATTCAGGACAGACAGCAGGGAATATTGGAGGAAATAACACAGTGTAGGGATAAAATGGATTAATTCAGGACAGACAGCAGGGATTATTGGAGGGAATAACACAGTGTAGGGATAAAATGGATTAATTCAGGACAGACAGCAGGGAATATTGGAGGAAATAACACAGTGTAGGGATAAAATGGATTAATTCAGGACAGACAGCAGGGATTATTGGAGGAAATAACACAGTGTAGGGATAAAATGGATTAATTCAGGACAGACAGCAGGGAATATTGGAGGGAATAACACAGTGTCGGGATAAAATGGATTAATTCAGGACAGACAGCAGGGAATATTGGAGGGAATAACACAGTGTAGGGATAAAATGGATTAATTCAGGACAGACAGCAGGGATTATTGGAGGGAATAACACAGTGTCGGGATAAAATGGATTAATTCAGGACAGACAGCAGGGAATATTGGAGGGAATAACACAGTGTAGGGATAAAATGGATTAATTCAGGACAGACAGCAGGGAATATTGGAGGGAATAACACAGTGTAGGGATAAAATGGATTAATTCAGGACAGACAGCAGGGAATATTGGAGGAAATAACACAGTGTGGGGATAAAATGGATTAATTCAGGACAGACAGCAGGGATTATTGGAGGAAATAACACAGTGTGGGGATAAAATGGATTAATTCAGGACAGACAGCAGGGATTATTGGAGGAAATAACACAGTGTAGGGATAAAATGGATTAATTCAGGACAGACAGCAGGGATTATTGGAGGGAATAACACAGTGTAGGGATAAAATGGATTAATTCAGGACAGACAGCAGGGATTATTGGAGGGAATAACACAGTGGAGGGATAAAATGGATTAATTCAGGACAGACAGCAGGGATTATTGGAGGAAATAACACAGTGTAGGGATAAAATGGATTAATTCAGGACAGACAGCAGGGATTATTGGAGGGAATAACACAGTGTAGGGATAAAATGGATTAATTCAGGACAGACAGCAGGGATTATTGGAGGGAATAACACAGTGTAGGGATAAAATGGATTAATTCAGGACAGACAGCAGGGATTATTGGAGGGAATAACACAGTGTAGGGATAAAATGGATTAATTCAGGACAGACAGCAGGGATTATTGGAGGGAATAACACAGTGTCGGGATAAAATGGATTAATTCAGGACAGACAGCAGGGAATATTGGAGGAAATAACACAGTGTAGGGATAAAATGGATTAATTCAGGACAGACAGCAGGGAATATTGGAGGAAATAACACAGTGTAGGGATAAAATGGATTAATTCAGGACAGACAGCAGGGAATATTGGAGGAAATAACACAGTGTGGTGATAAAATGGATTAATTCAGGACAGACAGCAGGGAATATTGGAGGAAATAACACAGTGTCGGGATAAAATGGATTAATTCAGGACAGACAGCAGGGATTATTGGAGGAAATAACACAGTGTAGGGATAAAATGGATTAATTCAGGACAGACAGCAGGGATTATTGGAGGAAATAACACAGTGTAGGGATAAAATGGATTAATTCAGGACAGACAGCAGGGATTATTGGAGGAAATAACACAGTGTAGGGATAAAATGGATTAATTCAGGACAGACAGCAGGGATTATTGCAGGGAATAACACAGTGTCGGGATAAAATGGATTAATTCAGGACAGACAGCAGGGATTATTGGAGGGAATAACACAGTGTAGGGATAAAATGGATTAATTCAGCACAGACAGCAGGGAATATTGGAGGAAATAACACAGTGTAGGGATAAAATGGATTAATTCAGGACAGACAGCAGGGATTATTGGAGGAAATAACACAGTGCAGGGATAAAATGGATCAATTCAGGACAGACAGCAGGGAATATTGGAGGAAATAACACAGTGTCGTGATAAAATGGATTAATTCAGGACAGACAGCAGGGATTATTGGAAGAATTAACACAGTGTAGGGATAAAATGGATTAATTCAGGACAGACAGCAGGGATTATTGGAGGAAATAGCACAGTGTAGGGATAAAATGGATTAATTCAGGACAGACAGCAGGGATTATTGGAGGAAATAACACAGTGTAGGGATAAAATGGATTAATTCAGGACAGCAGGGATTATTGGAGGAAATAACACAGTGTGGAGATAAAATGGATGAATTCAGGACAGACAGCAGGGATTATTGGAGGAAATAACACAGTGTGGGTATAAAATGGATTAATTCAGGACAGACAGCAGGGATTATTGGAGGAAATAACACAGTGTAGGGATAAAATGGATTAATTCAGGAGAGACAGGAGGGATTATTGGAGGAAATAACACAGTGTAGGGATAAAATGGATTAATTCAGGACAGACAGCAGGGATTATTGGAGGAAATAACACAGTGTAGGGATAAATGGATTAATTCAGGACAGACAGCAGGGATAATTGGAGGAAATAACACAGTGCAGGGATAAAATGGATCAATTCAGGACAGACAGCAGGGAATATTGGAGGAAATAACACAGTGTCGGGATAAAATGGATTAATTCAGGACAGACAGCAGGGATTATTGGAGGAAATAACACAGTGTAGGGATAAATGGATTAATTCAGGACAGACAGCAGGGATAATTGGAGGAAATAACACAGTGCAGGGATAAAATGGATCAATTCAGGACAGACAGCAGGGAATATTGGAGGAAATAACACAGTGTGGTGATAAAATGGATTAATTCAGGAGAGACAGGAGGGATTATTGGAGGAAATAACACAGTGTAGGGATAAAATGGATTAATTCAGGACAGACAGCAGGGATTATTGGAGGGAATAACACAGTGTAGGGATAAAATGGATTAATTCAGGACAGCAGGGATTATTGGAGGAAATAACACAGTGTGGGGATAAAATGGATTAATTCAGGACAGACAGCAGGGATTATTGGAGGAAATAACACAGTGTAGGGATAAAATGGATTAATTCAGGACAGACAGCAGGGATTATTGGAGGAAATAACACAGTGTAGGGATAAAATGGATTAATTCAGGACAGACAGCAGGGATTATTGGAGGAAATAACACAGTGTAGGGATAAAATGGATTAATTCAGGACAGACAGCAGGGATTATTGGAGGAAATAACACAGTGTGGGGATAAAATGGATTAATTCAGGACAGACAGCAGGGATTATTGGAGGAAATAACACAGTGTAGGGATAAAATGGATTAATTCAGGAGAGACAGGAGGGATTATTGGAGGAAATAACACAGTGTAGGGATAAAATGGATTAATTCAGGACAGACAGCAGGGATTATTGGAGGAAATAACACAGTGTAGGGATAAATGGATTAATTCAGGACAGACAGCAGGGATAATTGGAGGAAATAACACAGTGTCGGGATAAAATGGATTAATTCAGGACAGACAGCTGGGAATATTGGAGGAAATAACACAGTGTGGTGATAAAATGGATTAATTCAGGACAGACAGCAGGGAATATTGGAGGAAATAACACAGTGTCGGGATAAAATGGATTAATTCAGGACAGACAGCAGGGATTATTGGAGGAAATAACACAGTGTAGGGATAAAATGGATTAATTCAGGACAGACAGCAGGGATTATTGCAGGGAATAACACAGTGTAGGGATAAAATGGATTAATTCAGGACAGACAGCAGGGATTATTGGAGGAAATAACACAGTGTAGGGATAAAATGGATTAATTCAGGACAGACAGCAGGGATTATTGCAGGGAATAACACAGTGTCGGGATAAAATGGATTAATTCAGGACAGACAGCAGGGATTATTGGAGGAAATAACACAGTGTAGGGATAAAATGGATTAATTCAGGACAGACAGCAGGGATTATTGGAGGAAATAACACAGTGTAGGGATAAAATGGATTAATTCAGGACAGACAGCAGGGATTATTGCGGGGAATAACACAGTGTCGGGATAAAATGGATTAATTCAGGACAGACAGCAGGGATTATTGGAGGAAATAACACAGTGTAGGGATAAAATGGATTAATTCAGCACAGACAGCAGGGAATATTGGAGGAAATAACACAGTGTAGGGATAAAATGGATTAATTCAGGACAGACAGCAGGGATTATTGCAGGGAATAACACAGTGTCGGGATAAAATGGATTAATTCAGGACAGACAGCAGGGATTATTGGAGGAAATAACACAGTGTAGGGATAAAATGGATTAATTCAGCACAGACAGCAGGGAATATTGGAGGAAATAACACAGTGTAGGGATAAAATGGATTAATTCAGGACAGACAGCAGGGATTATTGGAGGAAATAACACAGTGTAGGGATAAAATGGATTAATTCAGGACAGACAGCAGGGATTATTGGAGGGAATAACACAGTGCAGGGATAAAATGGATCAATTCAGGACAGACAGCAGGGAATATTGGAGGAAATAACACAGTGTCGTGATAAAATGGATTAATTCAGGACAGACAGCAGGGATTATTGGAGGAAATAACACAGTGTAGGGATAAAATGGATTAATTCAGGACAGACAGCAGGGATTATTGGAGGAAATAACACAGTGGAGGGATAAAATGGATTAATTCAGGACAGCAGGGATTATTGGAGGAAATAACACAGTGTGGGGATAAAATGGATGAATTCAGGACAGACAGCAGGGATAATTGGAGGAAATAACACAGTGTCGGGATAAAATGGATAATTCAGGACAGACAGCAGGGATTATTGGAGGAAATAACACAGTGTAGGGAAAAAATGGATTAATTCAGGACAGACAGCAGGGATTATTGGAGGAAATAACACAGTGTAGGGATAAAATGCAATGGATGTTGTGAAGATGGATTGTTAAAAAGTGTTTGATAAGATGCCGGACAGGAGGCTTGTTTGGTTTTTTTTATTCGTTCACGGGATGTGGGCGTCGCTGGTGAGGCCAGCATTTATTGCCCATCCCTAATTGCCCTCGAGAAGGTGGTGGTGAGCCGCCTTCTTGAACCGCTGCAGTCCGTGTGGTGACGGTTCTCCCACAGTGCTGTTAGGAAGGGAATTCCAGGATTTTGACCCAGCGACAATGAAGGAACGGCGATATATTTCCAAGTCGGGATGGTGTGTGACTTGGAGGGGAACGTTGATCAGATTAAAGCTCACGGTATTACAGGGAGTGGGTCAGTGTGGATGGGAAGTTGGATAAAGGGCAGAGTATTGGTTAATGGATGTTTTTCAGACTGTGGGGATGTAAACAGTGGTGTCCCCAGGGGCAGTGTTGGGACCATTGCTCTTCTCAATACAGAGCAATGACCTGGGCTTGGGTACAAGGGCATAAGATCAACATTTCCTGACAACACCAAGATCGGGAGCATTAAGAACTGTGAAGAGGAATTTTAGCAACTTCAGTGTGACATCGGAACATTAGGAACAGGAGTCGGCCATTCAGCCCCTCGATCCTGTTCCACCAATCAGTGAGATTGGTGTCAGTGACTGTGGGTTTGGTTTGTATCAGAGAGGAGGAGATTGGTGTCAGTGACTGTGGGTTTGGTTTGTATCAGAGAGGAGGAGATTGGTGTCAGTGACTGTGGGTTTGGTTTATATCAGAGTGGAGGAGATTGGTGTCAGTGACTGTGGGGTTGGTTTATATCAGAGTGGAGGAGATTGGTGTCAGTGACTGTGGGTTTGGTTTATATCAGAGTGGAGGAGATTGGTGTCAGTGACTGTGGGATTGGTTTATATCAGACAGGAGGAGATTGGTGTCAGTGACTGTGGGATTGGTTTATATCAGAGTGGAGGAGATTGGTGTCAGTGACTGTGGGGTTGGTTTATATCAGAGTGGAGGAGATTGGTGTCAGTGACTGTGGGATTGGTTTATATCAGAGTGGAGGAGATTGGTGTCAGTGACTGTGGGGTTGGTTTTTATCAGAGTGGAGGAGATTGGTGTCAGTGACTGTGGGGTTGGTTTTTATCAGGCAGGAGGTGATTGGTGTCAGTGACTGGGTTCAGGAACTGGAATTAGCCATTTAGCCCCTCAAGCCTGCTCTGCCATTCAAGTTGATTGAGACTAATCTGTGCCACAACTCCATTTACTCTTCTTTGCTCCATGTCTCTTTCAACCCTCACACAACACAAATCTATCAATCTCAATATTGAAAATTTCAATCGAGCCCCAGCATCCACAGCCTTTCGGGGAAGTGAGTTTGTAATTTCCACCACCCTCTGTTTGAAAATTTGCCACCTTATTTTGCTCTTAAATGACCGAGCTCGAATTGTAAGAATATGAAGAAGGTGGCAGATGGAGTATAATGTGGGGAAATGTGAATTTTTTCACTTTGGTAGGAAGAATAGAAAAGCAGAATATTTGTAAAAGGTAAGAGACTATGAAATGTTGTTGTTCACAGAGATTTGGGTGTCCTTGTACACGGATCACAGAAAGTTAATATCCACGTACAGCAAACAATTAAGAAAGCAAATGGTATGTTGGCCTTTATTGCAAGGGGGTTGGAGTATAAGAGTAAGGAAGTCTTGCTGCAATTATATAGGGCTTTGGTGAGACCACACCTGGAACACTGTGTACAGTTTTGGTCTCCTTACCGGAGGAAGGATATACTTGATTAGAGGGGGTGCAACGAAGGTTCACTGGATTGATTCCTGGGATGAGAGGGTTGTTGTATGAGAGAGTGAGCAGAATGGCTCTATATTCTCTGGAGTTTTGAAGAATGAGAGGTGATCTCATTGAAACACCTAAAATTCTTGGAGGGCTTGACAGGGTAGTTGCTGAGAGGCTGTTTCCCCTGGCTGCAGAGTCGAGAACTCGGGGGCATAGTCTCAGCATAAGGGTTCGGCCATTTAGGACTGAGATAAGGAAACATTTCTTCACTCAGAGGGTTGTCAATCTTTGGAATTCTCTACCCCAGAGGGCTGTGGATGCTCAGTCATTGATTATATTCAAGAATGAGATCGAGAGATTTTTGGACACCAAGGGAATCAAGGAATCGGGCTGGAAAGTGGAGTTAAGGTAGAAGATCAGCCAAGTTCTTACTGAATGGCAGAGCAGCCTCGAGGGGCCGTATGGCCCACTCCTGCTCCGATTTCTTCTGCCCTCTTGTTCTGGATTCCCCTCCAGAAGAAATCATTTCTCTGTATTTACCTTATTGAATCCCTTTATTATTTTAAACACCTCGATGAGGTCACATCTCAATGTTCTAAACTCATGGGAATAAAAACCAAGTTTATGCCACCTATCCTCATAATTTAACCCTTTTAACCCCGGCATCATTCTGGTGAATCTGCACTGTACCTTTTCTAAGGCCGATTTATCTCTCCCTCGGTTCGGTGCCCAGTTCTCCAGGTGGGGTCTGACCAAGGTTCATTACAACTGAAGCATCACTTCTGTATTCCAACCCCACTCAAGATAAAGGTCAACATTCAATTAGACTTGTTGATTATTGTCAAGATTTGTAAGGTATTTGCAAAGGATTCGAGGGGATCTTAGAGTTGGGATTTTTCTTTATTCTGTCCACTCAAGGAGTTTGATAACAGACTTACTCCTTTGAATTTAGTGCTGGATTATTGGGCCTTGATGTGTTTACTTGTTTGTATTTTGTTAAATACATTTGCTGAGTGTATTTAAATTGAAGACGAGATTCCCAGGCCTGATGCTCTATTCACACATCGAAGGTGAGAGAGATGCTGTGGGACACACGATAAGTCCAGTAGCTGAAAGTGATTCACAGACTGGGTTTTGTGTTTAGTGATCCCGGGTACATTACTGATACCTTCCCTGGATCCCAAGGCTGGGAGAGGCACTCGGGAAGGACCGGGGAGCTGGGACTTGGCCATGAGAGTAATTGAAGGTATGAGAACTGAAATAATCTGCAGTGAGAAAGGAGAAAAGGCAAAATAATCGGTAATGAGGATATCAATTAGTCTCTTATCTTGAATTCATCAAGTAATTGACCCATTCTGTTTGAAACAAAGTTGATTTATTTGACATCGATCCAGAATATTGAATTTCAGCCCAGTTATAGCGGTTATTAACATCAGCAGAAACAAATCCCAACTTCCAGAATGATGTTCTGCTGCTGAAACCCTCATCCGTGCCTTTGTTTATCTCCAGACTCGACTATTCCAATGCTCTCCAGGCCCGGCCTTCCACTTTACACCCTCCGTAAACTTAAACCCACAATCTCCAGATCAATAATCAGTCCCATTATTCATTGTGTCACTGGCCCAGGCTGTGGAGAACACGGAGCAGCTCCCACTCCCACAGCACTGCGGTATGAGCAGGTACCGAGTCAGCCTCAGTCATGAGCACTGGAATCCACGAGTCCGGGTGTGTCAAAGGTGCACGGTGAACAATCACCAAAGTGAAACATTTTTGCCGCTTCCCTTCGATACCTCAGCTGGTCGAGCGACAAGACTGTCGTGGAAAATAAGACAAAGTCATCCTTCCGTCATTTGTTCAATTCCTGCTCGAAGGAGAACGCGTGATTTTGCAATAAGCAGCAATTAGTTCAAGGTCGCTCTCTTAACTTTACAGGCACCTCACAGATTAACATGTTGCCATGAAGGCACAGGACGCCTCTTTTCCTTTCTCAAACCTGAAAACTTTCTGTGTCTGCCCAAACAAGGCTGCTCTGCCTCTACTCACCAGCAGGGAGCGCTTTTGAGCAGCAATACTTCAAAACACTCAGCTCTCGCTTTCAGGCAAAAGAAGTCTTCGATCAGCACCGGACTCCACGAGTCTGAACGTGTCAACAGGCGCACGGTGAACAATCACCAAAGACAGCACTGTTTATCACTTCCCTTCGATAGCTCAGCTGGCAGAGCGGAGGACTGTAGTGAATAAAACAAAATAAAGTCATCCTTAGGTCGCTGGTTCAATTCCGGCTCGAAGGAGTGAGTGTGATTTTGGAATAAGCAGCAATTACCTCAAGGTCACTCTCTGAACTTCACAGGCAGCTCACAGATTAACATGTTGCCACTCAGGCACAGGACGCCTCTTTTCCTTTCCAAAACCTGAAAGCTTTCTGTGTCTGCCCGAGCACGGCTGTTTCACTCGAGCATTTCCCTCTGCTCACCAGCAGGGAGTGCCTTTGAGCAGCAACACTTCAAATCGCCCTCAATTTCAGGCAAAATGGTCTTCGATCAGTCAGTCAGTCAGGGCTCTCACTGCTCCTCGAGCTCGGGCGGCTGTTGCTTTCCGGTGACCTCGTCTTCCTTCCGAAGGCTCGGGCTCTTCTCAGCATCGCTCATGATTACTGCGGCTTCCCGTTCTGCTGTTCCTCACTTGCTGATGCTCGATACCGCCGATTGGAGCAAAGTATTTAATATATTCAGGGAGCGGCAACCCAAGGCAAGATTTCTCTGCTGGTCTTGGAGCAGCTTGAAGGCGAGTGTGAGGCAGGAACTGTGAGGGGCGATTTACAAACAGCAAACGAGGAATTAGCTCAACTGGTGGAGCGCTCACTTGGCCTGTGAGAAGTAGCGGGATCGTTGATTATATTCTCCACTCACCGTTTGTCTTGGGGCAATTATACAGAAACAAGAGTGTTGTCAGTGAGTCCATCGCCCATGGACTTCCTAAACTTCACTGTGTGTTTGGGTACAGAGAGATCAAGGGGCAGCAAATCTTTTGATGTGCTGCAGTAAGCAAAAGTTCTTGATTTTGCTGTGCAGCAAAGATGGAAAGATGAGGTGAGAGATGGAAAAAAAGCTTCGTAATCCTTGATGCCTTCTCTGAAGATTGAATTCAAGCCCTTCAGATTATGACACTGATGCACTGCTTGCTGCACTGAGAAGGCACTTACCAGGTATGGAGCCAGGCAGCACCACCAAGTAGGACAGCTTGCAAAGTATTGAAGGCCATAAAATTTTGCATTAAAAAATCCGAGCCAGGTAGGAATCGAACCTAATGCGTTATCCATTGCACCACTGGCCCAGATTATAACGAATTAGTAGCAGTGGGAAGCAGTGAGCATGGCGGAGGTACTAAATAAATACATTGCATCTGTCTTTCCCAAGGAAGAAGACGCTGCCAGAGTGTCAGGAAAGGAAGATGTTGTAGAGACACTGGATTGGCTAAAAATTTATAAAGAGGAGGTCCTGGAAAGGCTGGCTGTACTTAAAGTAGATACGTCATCTGGTCCGGATGGGATGCATCCGAGGTTGCTGAGGGAAGTAACGGTGGAAATTGCAGAGGTACTGGCAATAAACCTCCAAACATCCTTAGATATGGGGGAGATGCCAGAGGACTGGAGAATTGCAAATGTTACACCCCTGTTCAAGAAAGGGTGAAAGAAAAAATCCAGCAACGACTGACCAGTCAGTTTAATCTCGGTCGTGGAAAAAGTTCCAGCAACGATAATCCGGGACAGAATTAGCAGTCAATTGGACAAGGATTATGGAAAGCCAGCACGGATTTGATAAAGGCAAATCGTGTTTAATTAAATTGATACAGTTTTTTGATGAGGTAACAGAGAGTAGATGAGGGCAATGCAGTTAATGTGGTGTGTATGGACTTCGAAAAGGCGTCAGATAAAGTGCCGCATCATTGGTTTGTCATCAAGATTGAAGCCCATGGAATAAAAGGGGCAGTAGCAGCATGGATACAGAATTGGCTAAACAACAGGAAACAGAGTGTAGTGGTGAACGGTTGTTTTTCGGAATGGAGGGAGGTGTACAGTGGTGTTCCCCAGGGGTCGGTGCTGGGACCACTGCTTTCCTTGATATACATTAATGACTTGGACTTGGGAATACAGGGCACAATTTCCAAATTCTTGCTACCAAAATGCTCCACTTCACTGTCATCTGCATTAAAATTCATTGGCCAATTATACACCCAATTTGCAAGTTTATTAATGTATTTTGTATTTGGTCGCAATCTTCATCAATATTATCCAAACTCCACCCCACCCCGCCAATCTGGTGTCATCTGTAAATTTTGAAATTGTACTTCCGATTCCCGAGTCCAATTCGTTGATGTGAATTGTGAACAGTGGTCCCAGAACCAATCCTTGTGGAGCCCCACTTTCCACCTTATACAGTGTGAGTCGCTACAATTAACCCCACTCTCTGTTTTAGAGCAGTCGTCAAGAGAAACTTCTTTACATCGGGAGTAGGCAGTCTGTGGAATTCACTTCCACGGTTAGTGTTTGGGGCACACAGTTCTGTAATGACAAGTGGTCCTCATGTTTTTATCCAAGACAGGCCTCAGCCCAGTCATTTACTCTAAATGTTGGTGCAATAGTTCAAGCTCAGAGGTGCCAGGTATCGGGAGCAGCAGTCGCTGTAAATAAAATCTAAATGTAAGTAAATACCAATATAGTTCATCTTCATCTATTTCTAGTTTAATAACTTTTGCTGAATGTGGCCCAGGCCAAGTGCCAGGATATCGGGTCAGGTTCACCATAGGAAATGAGTTTGACATCCCTGAGATAGACAATGTGAACCGGATTACCCTCATCCACTAACCCAGCAACTTCTTCAAAAAACTCAAGCAAGTTTGTAAGACACCATTTTCTTTCCCAGAAGCCGTGTTGAGTATCTCTAATGGCTCCCTCTCTTTCCCCGTGATCATAAACAGCATCTCTTAGGATCCCTTCAAGCATCTTCCCTCTGATCGAGGTCACACTGATGGGCCTGTCATTCCCCGGCTCTGATTTGTCCCCTTTAATGAAAATGGGAACTACATGAGCTCCCTTCCAATCTCAGGGGACAATCCCTGACTCTATTGAGCTGTTGAAGATACAGGCAAGGGGCTCACAGAGCACCCGTCCCATCTCTTTAAACACCCGGGGGTGGATATCATCTGGACCTGGAGCACAATGCATTTTGAGAGTTCATATTTTATCCAAAGTGACATCCCATTCTATATTAATATTTATGATGTTATTGTTGACAGCACATCCCACAGCTGGAATCTGAGCCTCATCCACAGGAGTGTAGACTGATGAGAAATAGTCATTCAACAGCTCTGCCATAGCCCGGGAATCTGTCCTGAACTGTCTTTCAGTGGCCCTAAAGCATCTTTAATGGTCTTCTGACTCCTGACGGAGCTGGAAAGACATTTGCTATTATTCTCAGAATTGGGCACCATCTTCTTTTCCAAAGATCTCTGAGCTTCTCGAATGGCTGCTTTTGTCTCCCTCGATTGTGGGTGATATTTGACCCAATTCTCCTGTAAACTGAATTCATCCTGATCCGATCTGGGTTAAATGTAAGACAGTTCGGGGAGTCAGGAATCATTCACCGCTGGACCCACACTGAGAGGTAAAACCCCAGACGGTTCCTTCGTAAGGATTCCTCTGGTACCTCAGCATATCATTGTCAGCTATCTTACAGTCCACTCCTGGAGGCCCCACTCCCTGAGCCTGCAACCTTCAGCAGGGTCAGTGGTGGAGTTCCGCAGTGGGAGTGATCCCAGAGTAACTGTCGGGATCGCCCCCACTCTGTGGATGGTCCGGATCGTGTATTTTTAGTGATCCTGGTGTCTAACACGCACACATCAATAAAACCGGGAATTCTGGAAACACACTGCAGGTCCTTCTTTATCTGGAGATCAAATGACTGTTGGATAATTGTACCAGCAGTTAACAGGCTCCTGGGAACTCCTCCCTCTGCTATTTTAATTCAGACTTTAAATCATTTATTTTAAATGGGTTTATTTTAAATGAGTTAACGCCTGCCTTAAATGGTAGACTCAGGACTGTCACACAAACAGGTTAAATCTTCATAGAATAATTACCACAGTCATTTTTAGACTGGACGCCGCACGGTGACTTTGCTGTCAGTGAAGAGAGACGAGAAAGACCAAAGTGCCGTTTGCCCCTCTCAGTGTGGCCCTGAAGGACTGTGTCCAGGCTGAAGTTCTGTTCCCACCGGACGATCCTCCCCCCAGATTGTCCTTTCTGAGCTCCAGTCAGGTGATGTTAAACACTCAGGTGGGAAAGACCAAAATCTACAACAAAGTGTTTGAAACAAAGCTGATTTATTGAACAGATATCCAGAATATTAAACTCTAGCCCAGTTATCGGGGTTATTAACATCAGGAGAAACAAACCCCAACTGTCAGAATGAACATGGTTCAGTCCTGGATGGGATTAACAGCAGAATCCAACCCCTGCAGTCATATGTGAACTCGCTGGTGTCTCAGCACATGTGATGACTGAGTGAATCCCTTCCCACACACGGAGCAGGTGAACAGTCTCTCCCCAGTGTGAGTGCGTCGATGTCTCAGCAGATCATTTCTGATTTTAAATCTTTTCTCACAGTCAGAACATTTAAAGGTCTCTCTTCAGTGTGAACTCGCTGGTGTGACAGAAGGAGGGATGACCGAGTGAATCTCTTCTTTCACACAGAGCAGGAGAACGGCCTCTCCCTAGTGTGAACTCGCTGGTGGGTGCGTTGGTGTTTCAGCAGATTAAATTTGCTTTTAAACCTCTTCTTACAGTCAGAACATTTAAAAGGTCTCTCATCAGTGTGAACTCGCTGGTGTGACAGCAGGTTGGATGACTGAGTGAATCCCTTCCCACACACGGAGCAGGTGAACGGCCTCTCCCCAGTGTGGGTGCGTTGGTGTGTCAGCAGTTCAATTTTGCTTTTAAACCTCTTCTTACAGTCAGAACATTTAAAAGGTCTCTCATCAGTGTGAACTCGCTGGTGTGACAGCAGGTTGGATGACTGAGTGAATCCTTTCCCACACACGGAGCAGGTGAACGGCCTCTCCCCAGTGTGGGTCCGTTGGTGTATCAGCAGAATACTTTTCCTTTTAAACCTCATCTCACAGTCAGAACATTTTAATGGTCTCTCATCAGAGTGAACTCGCTGGTGTCTTAGCAGGGTGGATGACTGAGTGAATCCCTTCCCACACACGGAGCAGGTGAACGGCCTCTCCCCAGTGTGATTGCGTCGATGAGTTTCTAGCTCTGAAGGGTAATTGAATCCCTTCCCACAGTCCCCACATTTCCACGGTTTCTCCATGGTCCAGGTGTCCTTGTGTCTCTCCAGGTTGGACGATCAGTTGAAGCCTCGTCCACACACAGAACACGTGTACGGTTTCTCCCCGCTGTGAATGGTGCGATGTTTTTTCAGGCTGTGTAACTGGTTAAAGCTCTTTCCACAGTCAGTGCACTGGAACACTCTCACTCGGGTGTGTGTGTGTCTCGGTGCTTTTCCACTCACACTGATGTTTGAAATCTTCTCCCACGGATAGAACAGACAAACATTTCTCCTTCCACATTCAAAGGCCGATGATATTCAGGTCCTGATGAATCGAGTGACTCTGTCAGATCTTGACGTGATCTTTGATTTGAGTTTCCCTCTGCAAATCCTCCCCTGTTAAAGGAGTTTATAAAAGTTATCAATGTAAGTACAGGATAGAAATTCAGATCAGATAACTTGACTTTCTATGGAACATTATTTCCTCTCTCATTCCTCAAAGCTGTAAATCCCCGTCCCACACACTCTCCCTCCTCCCTGTGCTGAAATCCAAACCCATCGCATCATATTTCAGTGGCCCTAAACCGTGAGTGAAAGGGTGAGAGAGGAATGTGAGAGTGAGTGAGAGAGTGTGAGAGTGAGTGTGAGAGAGTGTGAGTGATTGTGAGAGAGTGAGTGTGAGAAAGTGTGAGTACAGCAGTGGGCTCGGTGTGGAGAATGAAGTGGGGCAGGTGGAGCATCTTTCAGTGGGGCAGCAGTGATCATAATCTCATGAGGTTTAGAATAGTTACGGAAAAGGACAAGGAACAGTCAAATGTGAAAATTCTTAACTGGAGGAGGGCAAATTCCAGTGAGTTAAAAAGGGATCTTGTCCGTGTTGATTGGAATCAAAAATTGGCAGGCAGAACAATAATTGAATGATTGGAGGCCTTCAAGGAGGAGTTGGTTTGGGTGCAGAGTAGACAGATGTCTACGGGAGAGAAAGGAAGGGCATCCAAAGCTGGAGCTCCCTGTATGACGAAAGAGATAGAGATTAAAATGAAACAGGAGGCTTATGAGGAATGTAAGGTTCATAATACAGTCGTGAACCAGGCTGAACAAAGAAAGTACAGAGATCTAAAAAAGGGAATAAGAGGTGCAAAGAGGGAGTATGAGAATATATTGGTGGTAAACATAAAAGGGAATCCAAAAGTCTTTTATAAACATACAAATGGTAAAAGGGGAGTCAGAGGAAGGGCGGGGTCGATTCGGGACAAAAAAGGAGATCTTCTTGTGGAGGCAGAGGGCATGGCTGAGGCACTAAATGATTACTTTACATCCGTCTTCACAAGAGAAGAGGATTCTGCCATTTTAGCAGTGAAGGAGGAGGTAGTTCTGATATTGGAGACGATAAAAATCGATAAAGAGGAGGTACTTAAAAGATTGGCAGTGCTCAAAGTAAAAAGTCTTTCGGTCCAGATGGGATGCCTCCTCGATTACTGAGGGAAGTAAGGGTGTCGATAGCAGAGGCTCTGACCACAATCTTCCAATCCTCCTTGGATATGGGAGTGGTGTCTGAGGACTGGAGGATTGCAAGTGTCACACCCCTGTTCATAAATGTGGGAGAGGGATAAACCCGGCAATTACAGGCCAGTCAGCCTAACGTCGGTGGTGGGAAACTTCGAGAGACCCGAATCTGGGACAAAATTAATTCTCACTTGGAAGAACGTGGGTTAATAAATGAGAGCCAATATAGATTTGATAAAAGTAAAATCATGTCTGACTAATTTGATTGAGTTCTTCAATGAAATAACGAGAGGGTTGATGAGGGTAGTGACTCGATGTTGTGTACATGGACATTTAAAAGGCGTTTGGTAAAGTACCACCAAATGGACCTGTTGGTAAAATTGAAGCCCATGGCAGCATGGATACAAAATTGGCTGAGAGACAGAACGTGGAGATCAGTGATGAACCGTTGTTTTACAGACTGGAAGGAAGTATACAGTGATGTTCCACAGGGGTTGGTATTCGGACCATGACTCTTTTTTGAGATATATTAATGACCTAGAAGTGTAACCAGTGGGTGCCGCAAGGATCAGTGCTTGGGCCTCAGCTGTTTACAATATATATCAATGACTTAGATGATGGGACCGAATGTAATGTATCCAAGTTTGCTGACAATACAAAGCTAAGTGGGAAAGTAAGTTGTGAGGGGGACACAAAGAGTCTGCAAAGGGATATGGACAGGTTAAGTGAGTGGGCGAGAAGGTGGCAGATAGAGTATTATGTGGGGAAATGTGAGGTTATTCACTTTGGTAGGAAGAATAGAAAAACAGAATACTTTTTAAATGGTGAGAAACTATTAAATATTGGTGTTCAGAGGGATTTGGGTGTCCTCGTACAAGAAACACAGAAAGTTAACTTGCAGGTACAGCGAGCAATCAGGAAAGCAAATGGAATGATGGAATTTATTGCAAGGCGGTTGGAGTAGCTCCCGAACCGATCACCATTTGTCCTTTATCAACGGATGCTCCCTGACTCATCACCATTTCTCCTTCATTTACAGATACTCCACAACTGATCACGATTTCTCCTTAATTTACAGACGCTCCCTGGCCGATTACCACTTCCCCTTAATTTACTGATGCTCTCTGGCTTATTACCATTTCTCCTTCTTTTACAGACGCTCCATGACCGATCACCATTTCTCCTTCATTCACAGACGCTCCCAGACCGAACACCATTTCTACTTCATTTACAGACGCTCCCTGACTGATCACCATTTCTCCTTCATTTACAGACGCTCCCTGACTGATCACCATTTCTGCTTCATTTACAGACGCTCCCTGACCGATCACCATTTCTTCTTCATTTACAGACGCTCCCTGATTCGATGAGTCACGAGGTTTGACGCTGACACTGCGCATGCTCGGAGGCCGCGGGCCGTGTGTTGAGTTTCGGGTCTGATCTAAACCGGAGCCCCCGGAGTGTAGAGAGAGAGAGGAGAATGTTCACTGTTTGATATTCGGGCCCGGGGCCGCACTCGGGGTTTGTGAAGCCCCCGCCCCCTCCCCCGGGGTTTATTAACCCGCTCCCCCCGCCCATCTCTCACCTGTTGCCGACACGATCTCGGCCTCACACCCCGCCCGCCGCGCATGCTCAGCTCACACTGCCCGGGTGATTGACGGGAGCTCCGGACCAATAGGAAGAGCGGAGAGGGGCTGGAGGACCGAGCGGGCGGTTGGTCCTCCAACCAATGGGAGTGGGTGAGGGGCGGGACTTGAGGCACCGAGTGGGCGGGGCTGAGCCCGGATCTCCCTCATTGGCTGAAACTCTGCATCAATTTTAAACCTGATTGATGTCAAACTCGAGGGAAAAAACTGGACTTTAATAAAGGACAAAGAGGAGGGAATATTGGAGGGAATAACACAGTGTAGGGATAAAATGGATTAATTCAGGACAGACAGCAGGGATTATTGGAGGAAATAACACAGTGTAGGGATAAAATGGATTAATTCAGGACAGACAGCAGGGAATATTGGAGGGAATAACACAGTGTAGGGATAAAATGGATTAATTCAGGACAGACAGCAGGGATTATTGGAGGGAATAACACAGTGTAGGGATAAAATGGATTAATTCAGGACAGACAGCAGGGATTATTGGAGGGAATAACACAGTGTAGGGATAAAATGGATTAATTCAGGACAGACAGCAGGGATTATTGGAGGGAATAACACAGTGTAGGGATAAAATGGATTAATTCAGGACAGACAGCAGGGATTATTGGAGGAAATAACACAGTGTAGGGATAAAATGGATTAATTCAGGACAGACAGCAGGGAATATTGGAGGAAATAACACAGTGTAGGGATAAAATGGATTAATTCAGGACAGACAGCAGGGAATATTGGAGGGAATAACACAGTGTAGGGATAAAATGGATTAATTCAGGACAGACAGCAGGGATTATTGGAGGGAATAACACAGTGTAGGGATAAAATGGATTAATTCAGGACAGACAGCAGGGATTATTGGAGGAAATAACACAGTGTAGGGATAAAATGGATTAATTCAGGACAGACAGCAGGGATTATTGGAGGGAATAACACAGTGTAGGGATAAAATGGATTAATTCAGGACAGACAGGAGGGATTATTGGAGGGAATAACACAGTGCAGGGATAAGATGGATTAATTCAGGACAGACAGCAGGGAATATTGGAGGGAATAACACAGTGTAGGGATAAAATGGATTAATTCAGGACAGACAGCAGGGATTATTGGAGGGAATAACACAGTGTAGGGATAAAATGGATTAATTCAGGACAGACAGCAGGGATTATTGGAGGGAATAACACAGTGTAGGGATAAAATGGATTAATTCAGGACAGACAGCAGGGAATATTGGAGGGAATAACACAGTGTAGGGATAAAATGGATTAATTCAGGACAGACAGCAGGGAATATTGGAGGGAATAACACAGTGTAGGGATAAAATGGATTAATTCAGGACAGACAGCAGGGATTATTGGAGGGAATAACACAGTGTAGGGATAAAATGGATTAATTCAGGACAGACAGCAGGGATTATTGCCCATCCCTAATTGCCCTCGAGAAGGTGGTGGTGAGCCGCCTTCTTGAACCGCTGCAGTCCGTGTGGTGACGGTTCTCCCACAGTGCTGTTAGGAAGGGAATTCCAGGATTTTGACCCAGCGACAATGAAGGAACGGCGATATATTTCCAAGTCGGGATGGTGTGTGACTTGGAGGGGAACGTTGATCAGATTAAAGCTCACGGTATTACAGGGAGTGGGTCAGTGTGGATGGGAAGTTTGATAAAGGGCAGAGTATTGGTTCATGGATGTTTTTCAGACTGTGGGGATGTAAACAGTGGTGTCCCCCAGGGGCAGTGTTGGGACCATTGCTCTTCTCAATATGGAGCAATGACCTGGGCTTGGGTATAAGGGCATAAAATCAACATTTCCTGACAACACCAAGATCGGGAGCATTAAGAACTGTGAAGAGGAATGTTAGAAACTTCAGTGTGACATCGGAACATTAGGAACAGGAGTCGGCCATTCAGCCCCTCGATCCTGTTCCACCATTCAGTGAGATTGGTGTCAGTGACTGTGGGGTTGGTTTTTATCAGGCAGGAGGTGATTGGTGTCAGTGACTGTGGGTTTGGTTTATATCAGAGTGGAGGTGATTGGTGTCAGTGACTGTGGGTTTGGTTTATATCAGAGTGGAGGAGATTGGTGTCAGTGACTGTGGGATTGGTTTATATCAGAGTGGAGGAGATTGGTGTCAGTGACTGTGGGATTGGTTTATATCAGAGTGGAGGTGATTGGTGTCAGTGACTGTGGGTTTGGTTTATATCAGAGTGGAGGAGATTGGTGTCAGTGACTGTGGGATTGGTTTATATCAGAGTGGAGGAGATTGGTGTCAGTGACTGTGGGGTTGGTTTATATCAGAGTGGAGGAGATTGGTGTCAGTGACTGTGGGGTTGGTTTTTATCAGGCAGGAGGTGATTGGTGTCAGTGACTGGGTTCAGGAACTGGAATTAGCCATTTAGCCCCTCAAGCCTGCTCTGCCATTCAAGTTGATTGGGACTAATCTGTGCCACAACTCCATTTACTCTTCTTTGCTCCATGTCTCTTTCAACCCTCACACAACACAAATCTATCAATCTCAATATTGAACATTTCAATTGAGCCCCAGCATCCACAGCCTTTCGGGGAAGTGAGTTTGTAATTTCCACCACCCTTTGTGTGAAAATTTGCCACCTTATTTTGCTCTTAAATGACCGAGCTCGAATTGTAAGAATATGAAGAAGGTGGCAGATGGAGTATAATGTGGGGAAATGTGAATTTTTTCACTTTGGTAGGAAGAATAGAAAAGCAGAATATTTGTAAAAGGTGAGAGACTATGAAATGTTGTTGTTCAGAGAGATTTGGTTGTCCTTGTACACGGATCACAGAAAGTTAATATCCACGTACAGCAAACAATTAAGAAAGAAAATGGTATGTTGGCCTTTATTGCAAGGGGGTTGGAGAATAAGAGTAAGGAAGTCTTGCTGCAATTATATAGGGCTTTGGTGAGACCACACCTGGAACACTGTGTACAGTTTTGGTCTCCTTACCGGAGGAAGGATATACTTGATTAGAGGGGGTGCAACGAAGGTTCACTGGATTGATTCCTGGGATGAGAGGGTTGTTGTATGAGAGAGTGAGCAGAATGGCTCTATATTCTCTGGAGTTTTGAAGAATGAGAGGTGATCTCATTGAAACACCTAAAATTCTTGGAGGGCTTGACAGGGTAGTTGCTGAGAGGCTGTTTCCCCTGGCTGCAGAGTCGAGAACTCGGGGGCATAGTCTCAGCATAAGGGTTCGGCCATTTAGGACTGAGATAAGGAAACATTTCTTCACTCAGAGGGTGGTGAATATTTGGAATTCTCTACCCCAGAGGGCTGTGGATGCTCAGTCATTGATTATATTCAAGACTGAGATCGAGAGATTTTTGGACACCAAGGGAATCAAGGAATCGGGCTGGAAAGTGGAGTTAAGGTAGAAGATCAGCCATGTCCTTACTGAATGGCAGAGCAGGCTCGAGGGGCCGTATGGCCCACTCCTGCTCTTATTTCTTATGCCCTCTTGTTCTGGATTCCCCCTCCAGAAGAAATAATTTCTCTGTATCTACCTTATTGAATCCCTTTATTATTTTAAACATCTCGATGAGATCACATCTCAATGTTCTAAACTCATGGGAATAAAAACCAAGTTTATGCCACCTATCTTCATAATTTAACCCTTTTAACCCCGGCATCATTCTGGTGAATCTGCACTGTACCTTTTCTAAGGCCGATTTATCTCTCCCTCGGTTCGGTGCCCAGTTCTCCAGGTGGGGTCTGACCAAGGTTCATTACAACTGAAGCATCACTTCTGTATTCCAACCCCACTCAAGATAAAGGTCAACATTCAATTAGACTTGTTGATTATTGTCAAGATTTGTAAGGTATTTGCAAAGGATTCGAGGGGATCTTAGAGTTGGGATTTTTCTTTATTCTGTCCGCTCAAGGAGTTTGATAACAGACTTACTCCTTTGAATTTAGTGCTGGATTATTGGGCCGTGATGTGTTTACTTGTTTGTATTTTGTTAAATACATTTGCTGAGTGTATTTAAATTTAAGACGAGATTCCCAGGCCTGATGCTCTATTCACACATCGAAGGTGAGAGAGATGCTGTGGGACACACGATAAGTCCAGTCGCTGAAAGTGATTCACAGACTGGGTTTTGTGTTTAGTGATCCCGGGTACATTACTGATACCTTCCCTGGATCCCAAGGCTGGGAGAGGCACTCGGGAAGGACCGGGGAGCTGGGACTTGGCCATGAGAGTAATTGCAGGTATGAGAACTGAAATAATCTACAGTGAGAAAGGAGAAAAGGCAAAATAATCGGTAATGAGGACATCAATTAGTCTCTTATCTTGAATTCATCAAGTAATTGACCCATTCTGTTTGAAACAAAGTTGATTTATTTGACATAGATCCAGAATATTGAATTTCAGCCCAGTTATAGCGGTTATTAACATCAGCAGAAACAAATCCCAACTTCCAGAATGATGTTCTGCTGCTGAAACCCTCATCCGTGCCTTTGTTTATCTCCAGACTCGACTATTCCAATGCTCTCCAGGCCCGGCCTTCCACTTTACACCCTCCGTAAACTTGAACCCACAATCTCCAGATCAATAATCAGTCCCATTATTCATTGTGTCACTGGCCCAGGCTGTGGAGAACACGGAGCAGCTCCCACTCCCACAGCACTGCGGTATGAGCAGGTACCGAGTCAGCCTCAGTCATGAGCACTGGAATCCACGAGTCCGGGTGTGGCAAAGGTGCACGGTGAACAATCACCAAAGTGAAACATTTTTGCCGCTTCCCTTCGATACCTCAGCTGGTCGAGCGACAAGACTGTCGTGGAAAATAAGACAAAGTCATCCTTCCGTCATTTGTTCAATTCCTGCTCGAAGGAGAACGTGTGATTTTGCAATAAGCAGCAATTAGTTCAAGGTCGCTCTCTGAACTTTACAGGCACCTCACAGATTAACATGTTGCCATGAAGGCACAGGACGTCTCTTTTCCTTTCTCAAACCTGAAAACTTTCTGTGTCTGCCCAAACAAGGCTGCTCTGCCTCTGCTCACCAGCAGGGAGCGCTTTTGAGCAGCAATACTTCAAAACACTCAGCTCTCGCTTTCAGGCAAAAGAAGTCTTCGATCAGCACCGGACTCCACGAGTCTGAACGTGTCAACAGGCGCACGGTGAACAATCACCAAAGACAGCACTGTTTATCACTTCCCTTCGATAGCTCAGCTGGTAGAGCGGAGGACTGTAGTGAATAAAACAAAATAAAGTCATCCTGAGGTCGCTGGTTCAATTCCGGCTCGAAGGAGTGAGTGTGATTTTGGAATAAGCAGCAATTACCTCAAGGTCACTCTCTGAACTTCACAGGCAGCTCACAGATTAACATGTTGTCACTCAGGCACAAGACGCCTCTTTTCCTTTCCAAAACCTGAAAGCTTTCTGTGTCTGCCCGAGCACGGCTGTTTCACTCGAGCATTTCCCTCTGCTCACCAGCAGGGAGTGCCTTTGAGCAGCAACACTTCAAATCGCCCTCAATTTCAGGCAAAATGGTCTTCGATCAGTCAGTCAGTCAGGGCTCTCGCTGCTCCTCGAGCTCGGGCGGCTGTTCCTTTCCGGTGACCTCGTCTTCCTTCCGAAGGCTCGGGCTCTTCTCAGCATCATTCATGATTACTGTGGCTTCCCGTTCTGCTGTTCCTCACTTGCTGATGCTCGATACCGCCGATTGGAGCAAAGTATTTAATATATTCAGGGAGCGGCAACCCAAGGCAAGATTTCTCTGCTGGTCTTGGAGCAGCTTGAAGGCGAGTGTGAGGCAGGAACTGTGAGGGGCGATTTACAAACAGCAAACGAGGAATTAGCTCAACTGGTGGAGCGCTCACTTGGCCTGTGAGAAGTAGCGGGATCGTTGATTATATTCTCCACTCACCGTTTGTCTTGGGGCAATTATACAGAAACAAGAGTGATGTCAGTGAGTCCATCGCCCATGGACTTCCTAAACTTCACTGTGTGTTTGGGTACAGAGAGATCAAGGGGCAGCAAATCTTTTGATACGCTGCAGGAAGCAAAAGTTCTTGATTTTGCTATGCAGCAAAGATGGAAAGATGAGGTGAGAGATGGAAAAAAAGCTTCGTAATCCTTGATACCTTCTCTGAAGATTGAATTCAAGCCCTTCAGATTATGACACTGATGCACTGCTTGCTGCACTGAGAAGGCACTTACCAGGTATGGAGCCAGGCAGCACCACCAAGTAGGACAGCTTGCAAGGTATTGAATGCCATAAAATTTTGCATTAAAAAATCCAAGCCAGGTAGGAATCGAACCTAATGCGTTATCCATTGCACCACTGGCCCAGATTATAACGAATTAGTAGCAGTGGGAGGCAGTGGGCATGGCGGAGGTACTAAATAAATACATTGCATCTGTCTTTCCCAAGGAAGAAGGCGCAGCCAGAGTGTCAGTAAAGGAAGATGTTGTAGAGATACTGGATTGGTTAAAAATTCATAAAGAGGAGGTACTGGAAAGGCTGACTGTACTTAAAGTAGATACGTCATCTGGTCCGGATGGGATGCATCCTCGGTTGCTGAGGGAAGTAACGGTGGAAATTGCAGAGGTACTGGCAATAAACCTCTAAACATCCTTCGATATGGGGGTGATGCCAGAGGACTGGAGAATTGCAAATGTTACACCCCTGTTCAAGAAAGGGTGAAAGAAAAAATCCAGCAACTACTGACCAGTCAGTTTAACCTCGGTAGTGGAGAAAGTTCTAGCAACGATAATCCGGGACAGAATTAGCAGTCAATTGGACAAGGATTAGGGAAAGCCAGCACGGATTTGTTAAAGGCAAATCGTGTTTAATTAACTTGATACAGTTTTTTGATGAGGTAACAGAGAGGAGATGAGGGCAATGCAGTTAATGTGGTGTGTATGGACTTCGAAAAGGCATCAGATAAAGTGCCGCATAATGGGTTTGTCATCAAGATTGAAGCCCATGGAATAAAAGGGGCAGGAGCAGCATGGATACAGAATTGGCTAAATAACAGGAAACAGAGTGTAGTGGTGAACGGTTGTTTTTCGGAATGGAGGGAGGTGTACAGTGGTGTTCCCCAGGGGTCGGTGCTGGGACCACTGCTTTCCTTGATATAATGTGGGGATGCCGGTGATGGACTGGGGTTAACAATTGTAAACAATTTTACAACACCAAGTTATAGTCCAACGATTTTATTTTTAATCCCACAAGCTTTCGGGGGCTTTCCCCTTCCTCAGGCGGTGTGGAAAACTTCTTTACATAGGGAGTAGGCAGTCTGTGGAATTCACTTCCACGGTTAGTGTTTGGGGCACACAGTTCTGTAATGACAAGTGGTCCTCATGTTTTTATCCAAGACAGGCCTCAGCCCAGTCATTTACTCTAAATGTTGGTGCAATAGTTCAAGCTTAGAGGTGCCAGGTATCGGGAGCAGCAGTAGCTGTAAATAAAATTTAAATGTGAGTAAATACCAATATAGTTCATCTTCATCTATTTCTAGTTTAATAACTTTTGCTGAATGTGGCCCAGGCCAAGTGCCAGGATATCGGGTCAGGTTCACCATTGGAAATGAGTTTGACATCCCTGAGATAGACAATGTGAACCGGATTACCCTCATCCACTAACCCAGCAACTTCTTCAAAAAACTCAAGCAAGTTTGTCAGACACCATTTTCTTTCCCAGAAGCCGTGTTGAGTATCTCTAATGGCCCCTTCTCTTTCCCCGTGATCATAAACAGCATCTCTTAGGATCCCTTCAAGCATCTTCCCTCTGATCGAGGTCACACTGATGGGCCTGTCATTCCCCGGCTCTGATTTGTCCCCTTTAATGAAAATGGGAACTACGTGAGCTCCCTTCCAATCTCAGGGGACAATCCCTGACTCTATTGAGCTGTTGAAGATACAGGCAAGGGGCTCACAGAGCACCCGTCCCATCTCTTTAAACACCCGGGGGTGGATATCATCTGGACCTGGAGCACAATGCATTTTGAGAGTTCATATTTTATCCAAAGTGACATCCCATTCTATTTTAATATTTATGATGTTATTGTTGACAGCACATCCCACAGCTGGAATCTGAGCCTCATCCACAGGAGTGTAGACTGATGAGAAATAGTCATTCAACAGCTCTGCCATAGCCCGGGAATCTGTCCTGAACTGTCTTTCAGTGGCCCTAAAGCATCTTTAATGGTCTTCTGACTCCTGATGTAGCTGGAAAGACATTTGCTATTATTCTCAGAATTGGGCACCATCTTCTTTTCCAAAGATCTCTGAGCTTCTCTCATGGCTGCTTTTGTCTCCCTCGATTGTGGGTGATATTTGACCCAATTCTCCTGTAAACTGAATTCATCCTGATCCGATCTGGGTTAAATGTAAGACAGTTCGGGGAGTCAGGAATCATTCACCGCTAGACCCACACTGAGAGGTAAAACCCCAGACGGTTCCTTAGTAAGGATTCCTCTGGTACCTCAGCATATCTTTGTCAGCTATCTCACAGTCCACTCCTGGAGGCCCCACTCCCTGAGCCTGCAAACTTCAGCAGGGTCAGTGGTGGAGTTCCGCAGTGGGAGTGATCCCAGAGTAACTGTCGGGATCGCCCCCACCCTGTGGATGGTCCGGATCGTGTATTTTTAGTGATCCTGGTGTCTAACACGCACACATCAATAAAACCGGGAATTCTGGAACACACTGCAGGTCCTTCTTTATCTGGAGATCAAATGACTGTTGTATAATTGTACCAGCAGTTAACAGGCTCCTGTGAACTCCTCCCTCTGCTATTTTGATGCAGACTTTAACTCATTTATTTTAAATGGGTTTGTTTTAAATGCGTTAACGCCTGCCTTAAATGGTAGACTCAGGACTGTCACACAAACAGGTTAAATCTTCATAGAATAATTACCACAGTCATTTTTAGACTGGACGCCGCACGGTGACTTTGCTGTCAGTGAAGAGAGACGAGAAAGACCAAAGTGCCGTTTGCCCCTCTCAGTGTGGCCCTGAAGGACTGTGTCCAGGCTGAAGTTCTGTTCCCACCGGACGATCCTCCCCCCATATTGTCCTTTCTGAGCTCCAGTCAGGTGATGCTAAACACTCAGGTGGGAAAGACCAAAATCTACAACAAGGTGTTTAAAACAAAGCTGATTTATTTCACAAATATCCAGAATATTAAACTCCAGCCCAGTTATAGGGGTTATTAACATCAGGAGGAACAAACCCCAACTGTCAGAATGAACATCGTTCAGTCCTGGATGTGATTAACAGCAGAATCCAAACCCTGCAGTCATATGTGAACTCGCTGGTGTCTCAGCACGTGTGATGACTGAGTGAATCCCTTCCCACACACGGAGCAGGTGAACAGTCTCTCAACCAATGGGCATGCGTTGATGTGTCAGCAGTTCATTTCTGCTTCTAAAGCTCTTCTCACAGTCACTGAGTTAAAAGGTCACTCAATAGTGTGAACAAGTGGATGTGTCAGAAGGTGGGATGAATTAGTGAATCCCTTCCCACACACGGAGCAGGTGAACAGTCTCTCCCCAGTGTGAGTGCGTCGATGTCTCAGCAGATCATTTCTGATTTTAAATCTTTTCTCACAGTCAGAACATTTAAAGGTCTCTCTTCAGTGTGAACTCGCTGGTGTGACAGAAGGAGGGATGACCGAGTGAATCTCTTCTTTCACACAGAGCAGGAGAACGGCCTCTCCCAGTGTGGGTGCGTTGGTGTCTCATCAGATCAATTTTGCTTTTAAACCTTTTCTCACAGTCAGAACATTTAAAAGGTCGGTCATCGGAGTGAACTCGCTGGTGTGTCAGCAGGTGTGATGTCCGAGTGAATCCCTTCCCTCACACGGAGCAGGTGAACGGCCTCTCCCCAGTGTGAACTCGCTGGTGTTTCAGCAGGGTGGATGATCGAGTGAATCCCTTCCCACACACGGAGCAGGTGAACGGCCTCTCCCCAGTGTGACGGCATCGATGAGTTTCCAGCTGTGCCGGACAATTGAATCCCTTCCCACAGTCCCCACATTTCCACGGTTTCTCCGTGGTCCGGGTGTCCTTGTGTCTCTCCAGGTTGGACGATCAGTTGAAGCCTCGTCCACACACAGAACACGTGTACGGTTTCTCCCCGCTGTGAATGGTGCGATGTTTTTTCTGGCTGTGTAACTGGTTAAAGCTCTTTCCACAGTCAGTGCACTGGAACACTCTCACTCGGGTGTGTGTGTCTCGGTGCTTTTCCACTCACACTGGTGTTTGAAATCTTCTCCCACGGATAGAACAGACAAACATTTCTCCTTCCACATTCAAAGGCCGATGATATTCAGGTCCTGATGAATCGAGTGACTCTGTCAGATCTTGACGTGATCTTTGGTTTGAGTTTCCCTCTGTAAATCCTCCCCTGTAAAAGGAGTTTATTAAAGTTATCACTGTAAGTACAGGATAGAAATTCAGATCAGATAACTCGACTTTCAATGGAACATTATTTCCTCTCTCATTCCTCAAAGCTGTAAATCCCCGTCCCACACACTCTCCCTCCTCCCTGTGCTGAAATCCAAACCCATCGCATCATCTTTCAGTGGCCCGAAACCATAAGTGAAAGTGTGTGAGAGAGTGAGTGAGAGAGTGAGTGTGAGAGAGTGAATGTGAGAGTGTGAGTGAGTGTGAGCACAGCAGTGGGCTCGGTGTGGAGAATGAAGTGGGGCAGGTGGATCATGTTTCAGTGGGGCAGCAGTGATCATAATCTCATTAGGTTTAGAACAGTTATGGAAAAGGACAGGGGACAGTCAAATGTGAAAATTCTTAACTGGAGGAGGGCTAATTCCAGTGAGTTAAAAAGGGATCTTGTCCAGGTGGATTGGAATCAAAAATTGGCAGGCAGAACAGTAATTGAACAGTGGGAGGCCTTCAAGGAGGAGTGGGTTTGGGTACAGAGTAGACAGATTCCCACGAGGAGGAAACGAACAACATCCAAAGCTCGAGCTCCCTGGATGACTGAAGATATAGAGATCACCATTTCTCCTTCATTTACAGACGCTCCCTGACCGATCACCATTTCTCCTTCATTTACAGACGCTCCCTGACCGATCACCATTTCCCCTTCATTTACAGACGCTCCCTGACCGATCACCATTTCTCCTTCATTTACAGACGCTCCCTGACCGATCCCCATTTCCCCTTCATTTACAGACGCTCCCTGACCGATCCCCATTTCCCCTTCATTTCCCGGCGGGTAGTGAGGGGGGGATAATGTTCACTGTTTTATATTCGGGTCTGGGGCCGCACTCGGGGTTTGTAAAGCCTGAGCCTGGGCCTGAGCCCGGACCCGGGCCCCGGGGTTTATTGAGCCTCTTGCTCCGATCCTCTGACCTGCACCGAACGCGCTCCTCCCGCAGCCTCGACTGGCCGCGCATGCTCAGGACACACTGACCGGTAATGAGTCACTACTGCGCCTGCGTGCTGGGCTCCACTGATTCAGATAGGGCACAATCTGAACCGCGCTGCATGCAGGGTGATGGAGCCGCCATTGATGATCTTAATATCAGGCCGAAAAACAAAGACATTGGAAGCAGGGAGAGCGCGTTTGGACCAAGGATAATAAAATAAACTGAAAGCCCAGCCCTTCGTGCCATTTAAACCGGCACAAACACACAGCATAGAAGCACCCCCCCAACTTTGGTGAACTCCAGATAATATTTTTTCATTAACTTTTATTAATTTCGTTTTATTAATTGTTGCAACTGAAGGGTTCAATTAATGTTTATTTTCTAACTGCACCACAGGACCGTCAGTTTCACCATTAACCCCGCCCTGGTGATTAAGGAGATATCCGGACCAATAGGAGCAGTAGGAATTTATCGGAATTTCCAGTAATGAGTGGGGTGCCGCAGGGATCAGTGCTGGGGCCTCAACTATTTACAATATATATTCATGGCTTGGATGAAAGAACAGGGTGTCTTGTGGCCAAATTTGTTGATGAAAGGTGGAAAAGCAAGTTGCGATAAGGACACAACTTGTCTGTAAAGAGATATTGACAGGTTAAGCGGATGGGCAAAAAATTGGTGGATGGAATATAATGTGGGAAAATGTGAAGTCATCCACTTTGGGAGGAAAAATAAAAAAACAAAATATTATTTGAATGGAGAAATACTACAAAATGCTGCGGTACAGAGGGACCTTGGTGTCCTCGTACATAAAATATAAAAAGTCAACATACAACTGCAGCAGGTAATCCGGAAGGCAAACGGAATATTGGCCTTTATTTCTAGCAGGATGGAGTATAAAAGCAGGGAAGTCATGCTACAACTCTACAGGGTGCTGGTGAGACCACATCTGGAGTACTGCGTACAGTTCTGGTGACCTTATTTAAGGAAGGGCATACTTGCATTGGAGGCAGTTCAGAGAAGGTTCACGAGGTTGATTCCGGGTATGGAAGGGTTGTCTTATGAGGAATGATTGAACAGGTTTGGTCTGTAATTATTGGAGTTTAGAAGAATGAGAGGAGATCTTATTGAAACATACAAGATTCTGGGGGGACTCGACAGGGTAGATGCTGAGAGGATGTTACCCCTCATGGGGGAATCTAAAACTAGGGGGTATCGTCTCAGAATAAGTGGTCGCCCGTTTAAGACGGACATGAGGAGGAATTTCTTCTCCCAGAGGGTTGTGAATCTTTGGAATTCTTTACCCCAAAAAGCTGTGGAGGCTGAGTCATTGAATACATTCAAGGCTGAGTTGGAAAAAAATTTTGATTCGCAAGGGAGTCAAAGGATATGGGGAAAGGGCGGGAAAGTGGAGTTGAGGTAAACATCAGATCAGCCATGATCTCATTAAATGGCGGAGCAGACTCGAGGGGCCGAATGGCCTACTCCTGCTCCTATCTCTGATGATCTTATGGTCTTATGGTAAATTGACTGGAGGGATGAGAGAACAGTTGGTCCTCCAACCAATCGGAGTGTGAGAGGGGCGGGAGTTGCGGCACCGAATGGGCGGGTCTGAGCCCAGATGTCCGTCATTGACTGAAGCATCATTTAAAAAAAATAATTTATCTTAAGCTCCAGGAGAAAACACGACCTTTCTGTTGTGGCTTGAAACAGATTAAACCAGATGAGGTGGAGCAAACATTTCAACATTTGTTGGAAAAACACATTAATTAAGAATAGCCAACATGGATTATTTGAGATAACTCGAGTATACTGATAAAGGGGATGTAGTGGATGTTGTGTTGATGGATTGTGAAAAGGTGTTTGATAAGGTGCCGGACAGGAGACTTGTTGATAAAATTAATACCCACGGTATTAAAATGAATGAGGCAGTGTGGATAGGAAGTTGTGTAAAGGGCAGAAAACAGAGAGTAGTGGTTAATGGATGTTCTTCAGACTGGAGGGATGTAAACAGTGGTGTCCCAGGGTCAGTGTTGGGACCATTGCTCTTCTCAATATAGAGAATGATCTGAGCTTGGGTATGTGGGACACAAGGTGAAAATCTATAGGTGACGCCAACATTGGCAGCGTGGGGAACTGGGAAGAGGAGTCAGTGACTTCATTGTGACGTCCACAGGTTCGTAAACAGGCAGGTGAAATTTAACGCAGAGAAATGTGACGTGATACATTTTGAGAGGAAGAAAAATGAGATGAAATGTAAACTAAATGGTCAAAGTTTAAAATTAGAGGAGCAGAGAGACTGTTAATTAGACTCATAGAATCAAAGAAATTGATGGCACAGAAAGAGGCCATTCGGCCCATCGTGTCTGTGCCGGCCGAAAAAGAGCTATCCAGCTTAATCCCACTTTCCAGCTCTTGGCCCATAGCCTTGTAGCTTCTGGCAGTTCAAGTATTCTTCAAATGCGATGAGGGTGTCCGCCTCAACCACCCTTTCAGGCAGTCAGTTCCAGACCCCCACAACCCTTGGGTGAAATAATTTCTCCTCAGTTCCCCACTAAACCTTCTATCAATCACTTTAAATCTGTTAAATCTATGCCCCTAGTTATTAACCTCTCTGCTAAGAGAAGTGGGTCCTTCCAATCCACGCTATCTGGGACCCTCATAATTTTGTTCACCTCAATTAAATCTGCCTTCAGTCTCCTCTGTTCCAAAGAAAACAACCCCAGCCTATCCAATCTTTCCTCATAGCTAAAATTCTACAGTCCAGGCAACATCCTTGTAAATCTTTCTTGCCTTGTGTATAAAATGTCTGCTATTTGAAAGTCGTGACATTGATCAAAGTCCACGTTAAGTTTTCTTGCCATTAGTATCAAGATTTGGAAAAGATCTGCTGCCTGATACTTTAAATATTGCCGACCTTTAACTATAGCTCACAGTGTCTGAACAGTCACTGTTATCATTATCCTTTTATGTGTCTCCTTGAGCTCCATCTCCTTAACAGCACAAGCTGATCACAGCAATGTTTTCTTCAAAAGGAATCCCAGTGTGAAAAAATGGACAATTTCAAAGCGAAGCATCATATGCAGGGTTGGAAGGAAAGTGCGAGTCGACATAATGGGCTTGGATCAGTGATCTCTTGAGCATGAAAACATTCATTATCTGAAAGAAGCACGGAGATGAGATTTTTGTCTATATTTATCAGTATTGAAAAGAAGCAGGGAGTTGAGATACTTTTGTCTATTCATCCTGCTATCTACAAAATCCTTCGCCTCTCAATGCCCAGCACCTTTCGTTCCAATTCTTTGCTCTGCAGGGAAGTCTTGGTTTCATTAATTCTCCGTGTTTTCACAAACATCTAATTCACCTCGCAGATCTGGCCGTGTCTTCTACTTATAAGTCATCCCATCGTGTTGACATCATGTTAGCAACTCAAGATAAGCTGTTTTATGTTGATGGAATGCATTCGAGTCAGTTTTCTAGATCAATATGTCGAGGAATCAACAAGGGAACAGGCTATTTTAGATCTAATATTTTGTAATGAGACAAGGTTAATTAGTAATCTTATAGTAATCTTATAGTAAATGATCCTCTGGGGAAGAATGATCATAATATGATAGAATTTCACATTGAGTTTGAAAGTTTGAGAGTGATGTCATTAAGTCGGAAACTAGGGTCTTAAATTTAAACAAAACCAATAACGTAGTTATGAGGATTGAGTTGGCTAAGGTAGTTTGGGAAATTAGATTTAAAATATGATGATAGATAAGCAATGGCGAACATTTAAAGAAATAATTTATAATTCCTTAACAAAATTACATTCCTTTGAGGGTTAAAAACTCCACCGGAAAAGTGGTCCAACCTTGGTTAATTGGAGAGATTAATGATATTTTAGGTTAAAAGAGGCTTATAATGTTGCCAAAAAGAATAGTAAGCCTGAGGATTAGGAGAGTTTTAGAAATCAGCAAAGGATGACCAAGAAATTGATAAATATGTATAAAGGAAGAGATTAGCGAAAGTCAACATGGGTCCCTTGGAGACAGAGACAGGAGAATTTATAATGGAGAATAAGGAAATGAAAGAGACGTTAAACAAGTATTTTGTATCTGTCGTCACAGTAGAGGACACAAAAATCATACCAGAAGTATTGGGGAACCAAGGTTCTGATGAGAGTGAGGAACCTAAAGCAATTAAGATTAGTAAAGGAAAAGTACCGGAGAAATTAATGGGACTAAAAGCTGACAAATTCATTGGACCTGATGGCCTACATCCTAGGGTTTTAAAAGAGGTGGCTGCAGAGACAGTGGATGCACTGGTTTTATCTTCCACAGTTCCCATGATTCTAGAAAGGTCCTCATGGATTGGAAGGTACCAAATGTAACCCCTCTATTCAAGAAAGGAGGGAGAGAGAAAAGAGGGAACTACAGGCCCTTTAGCCTGACAATAGTAGGAGGGAAATTGTGAGAATCTATTACTAGGGACGTGGTAACAGGGCAATTAGAAAATTATAATATGGTTAGGCACATGCAACTCGCTTTTATGAAAGGGAATTCGTGTTTGACAACTCTACAAGAGGTTTTGAGGGTTTAGATAGCAGGGTAGATAAGGGAGAACCAGTGGATATAGAATATTTGGATTTTCAAAAGGCATTCGATAAGGTGCCACACAAAAGTTTGTTGAACAAGATTAGGGTTCATGGGATTGTGGGTAATATATTAACATGGATTGGGGATTTGATGACGTAGAGAAAACAGAAAATCGGGAAAAACAGGTCATTTTGGGGTTGGCAGGTTGTAACTAGTGGGGTGCCGTGAAGATCAGTGCTTGGGCCTCAACTATTTACAATCCATGTTAATGACTTAGATGAGGGGACCGAGTGTAATGTATCCAAGTTTGCTGATGAGACAAAACTAGGTGGGAAAGTAAGCCGTGAGGAGGACGGAAAGAGGATGCAAAGTGATACAGACAGGTTAAGTGAGTGGGCTAGAATTTGGTGAATGAAGTATAAAGTGGGGAAATGTGAGGTTATTCACTTTGGTAGGAAGAATAGAAAAGCAGAATATCTTTTAAAAGGTGAGAGATTAAGAAATGCTGGTATTCAGAGGGATTTGTGTGTCCTTGTACACAGATCACAGAAAGTTAACATGCAGGTGCAGCAAGCAATTAGGAAAGCAAATGGTATGTTGGCCTTTATTGTGAGGTGGTTGGAGAACAAGGATAAGGAAGTCTTGCTGTAATTATATAGGGCTTTGGTGAGACCGCATCTAGAGCGTTGTCCTGTGAGGAGAGATTGAACAGAATGGGCCGATATTCTCTGCAGTTTACAATAATGAGGTGATCTCATTGAAACATGTAAAATTCTTAGAGGGCTTGACAGGGTAAATGCTGGGATGCTGTTTCCCCTGGCTGGAGAGTCCACAACTAATGGTTATCATCCCAAGATAAGGGGCCGGCCATTTCGCACAGAGATTTCTTCACTGCGAGGGTTGTGAACCATTGGAATTCTCCACCCCAGAGTGCTGTGGCTGCTGAGCCATTGAATAGATTAAAAACTGAGATCGATAGATTTTTGGACACGAAGGAACTCAAGGGATATGGGGATAGGTCGGGAAAGTGGATTTGAGGTCGAAGATCAGCGATGACCTCATCAAATGGCGGAGCAGGCTCGAGGGACTGAATGGCCAACTCTTGCTCTTTTCGCTGATGTTGGTCCGCTGGAAAAGCCGAACTTGCCAGCTGTTTTGAAACTTTTAGCCTGAACAGGGACTTGAACCCTGGACCCTCAGATCATCACCTGTTTTAAAAGTCTGATGCTCTACCGACTGAGCTATCCAGGCTCGCTGTTAAATTAGTTTCCATCATACAGATTCATGGTGGGACTCAAAATTATCCCTGTCGCTGTCCAATGATGGGGAGCATCTCTTTTATACAATTTTCAGCAACAGGTTTAGGAGAATCCTTGTTTCTGTTGAACATGATGTAAGAAACATGGACAGAGAACTCGTGATTTTACAATTCTTCTTGTTTGTACAAAATGTCTTGTCATTCGTTCGCAGCAAATAAAAATAAAACACTTAACCCAATGGCTCAAAAGCTGAACTTGTTCCACACGGAAGCTGGAAAAGGCCTCTCGAGATTTCAGCCGATCAACAATTGAAAGCTGAATAATTTCACCCGTTACACCGTGACACCAGGCAGCAGATTTGCCTCCCGAATTTTCCCTACACGACACTTCAAACCGATGAATCCCTGCTTCACAGAAAGAAGAATTGTGTGTTTGGTTCTTCAGATTTAAAGATGTCGTGCCGGCCGCTTTACCATTTCAGCTCTCGCCAATCGCCCCCTCTCCCTCCTATAAACAAATAAACTCTCACCTGCTATTGCAAGACGGGAGGCCAGAGGAGCCTCAGTGCCCACGTGGGGACACGAAGAAGTCGATGTGTTATGGAACCGGTTGTACCTTGAACTCCAGTCAAAATGTTTCGAAGGTTCAACTACTTTAGATGGCGCTGAAACTCACAACCCCAGCATTTCTCGAGTGTATAATTATTGTAGAAATAACGCGCGCTGACCGATTGCTGCACTGGAGCCGCGCACGGTCTGTGTCCCCAGTGCTCCCATCAAACAGCTTCATCCTCGGTCTCTCAATTATCGCTTCCTGATCTTTCCCACACAGAAACCGCCAAACAAGAGGCGATTCGTTAAACATCAGCAGTGATCTTTAAAAGCCGTGAAATCTTAAACAATGCCCCTGAAGACAATAACATTTAATAATATTATTATTGACTAAAAGCCAATTTTTTCACGGTACTTTAAGGAGGATTTGGGTAAAGTGGGAGCTGAAATTATGAAACTCTCTCCAGGCTGTCGGTGATTGGAGAGATGGGCGTTATTTCATTTGAAAACCGAGGCTCGGAACTTCCTGATGATGAAGTGTGAGAGAAGATTGTGGTTAGTGGCAGTTGCCGGGGAGATCGAGAGGAGAGGGAGAAAAGTCAAAGTCACAGCTGTGACAGCTCAAGTGCTCTGCTTATCTGTAATATTTAGACAGTAATGTACAGCACAGGACAAACCAGTTTAGAATGTGACCGTGACACGTAAATGTGACGACACGTTCTTGTTTCTGGGCTCATTGAGGTCGGGGTATAATTCTCGATGCGAGGTTCATATCCCGGCGAATCCCTCATTTAGCCCGGGACTTTTGATCTTGAGCTGCGGTTCAAACTTTTGCGAAGAGGGAAAGGAAGTCCCCAAATCACTCCACCTGAATCTGAAGCGCTTTCGGAAGAAATTCAGTTCAAACAATCAGGACTTTAAAGGCACCTCAATGACCTGCACTTTCATTGATCGAGCTTTCTTTGCAATTGCATTCGACCTTGAAACCGCTCTGGGTTTTCATCTCACTGAAGCAGAGTGTGGCCGCTCTGTATCTGTGAGCATGTTGGTGACGAGTTTCGCTCTGATATTGGTCGCTTTCAATTTTGAAAAGTTCACCAAGCTCAGGGAAAAGAAACCGAGAATCAAATTGTCCCTGTAAGTGATGAATTGAAGGGATTGGTGCTCCAAGCAGATCTGGAAAATTCACAGTGCGGTCGCTCAGGAATTCCAAATCCACCCTCTCGCCACTCGGCGATCATATTAACTGAGCTTTACTCTGGCCCAGTGACACCGCGCTGAAATCGAGTATTTCTCCGGCACGTTTCTCTTAACTTCACAGTTGCTGGTTTAAGAGTGAAGACCGGCTCGTTGGATTTTCACTCCTGCAAGTTTCAACCATTCATTTTGGAAAAGTAAACTGACAGTAGACAGCTGTTCTATTGGTCACTGCAATCAAAAAGCTCAGCTCAGTGAGTTACTGGTTCAGTGGGTGACTTCTTCACCTGTCTCGGTGGTGCTATCGGTTGGCGCAAAAGTTTGATGTTTCGAGCCCTAATTTTATTTTCCCTCAGGATTCATCACCTCAAAGTTCCAGGGTTTCAATGTGTGTTTTGTCTGCAAGAAAATGTACCATGATCATTGCCGGCTGAGCAGGGCTGATATTCCACCATTTACCCTGTTGTCGGAGAGCAGGCACATGAATCATATAAAGGAATGGAACATTGGCTTCACGGAAATCACAATTCATAACCCATTTATTTTAAGCGGGTTTATTTTAAATGAGTCAACGCCTGCCTTAAATGGTAGACTCAGGACAGTCACACAAACAGGTTAAATCTTCATAGAATAATTACCACGGTCATTTTTAGACTGGACGCCGCACGGTGACTTTGCTGTCAGTGAAGAGAGACGAGAAAGACCAAAGTGCCGTTTTCCCCTCTCAGTGTGGCCCTGAAGGACTGTGTCCAGGCTGAAGTTCTGTTCCCACCGGACGATCCTCCCCCCAGATTGTCCTTTCTGAGCTCCAGTCAGGTGATGCTAAACACTCAGGTGGGAAAGACCAAAATCTACAACAAGGTGATTAAAACAAAGCTGATTTATTTAACAGATATCCAGAATATTAAACTCCAACCCAGTTATAGGGCTTATTAACATCAGGAGAAACAAACCCCAACTGTCAGAATGAACATGGTTCAGTCCTGGATGGGATTAACAGCAGAATCCAACCCCTGTTGTCACTTTTGAACTCCCTGGTGTCTCAGTACGTGTGATGACTGAGTGAATCCCTTCCCACACACGGAATCATAGAATCAGAGAAAGCTACAGCACAAGAGGAAGCCATTCGGCCCATCGTGTCTGTGAGGGCCGAAAAAGAGCTATCCAGCTTAATCCCACTTTCCAGGGCTTGGTCCGTTGCCCTGTAGGTTACGGCACTTCAAATGCACATCCATGCACTTTTGAAATGAGTTGAGGTTTTCTGCCTCGACCACCCTTTCAGACAGTGAGTTCCAGACCCCGACCACCCTGTCCGCTTCTGTGTATCCTCGAACTTTATCACTGCTATCCGGAGGTCGAGGAGACAACCATTCGCTCCTCTATGACATAAATCGTGAATTATACCCTGACCCCGACGAGCCCAGAAACAAGAATGTGTCCTTAAATTAAAGTGTTACAGACACATTCTATGAGAGGTCTGTCTGTGCGATGAAATGGTGTTTTTGAACAGTCATTCTGATATCGGTTTCCTCCTCAAACCTCAACAAATACCAATTCCAAAGTGTGACTTTGTCGCTGAATTCCACAAATTCGGTAAAAATAATAAGTTACACAAGACATTGCTGGGAGTTGAACCCAGGATCGCCTGTTTACAAGACAGATGCTTTAACCAACTAAACCACAGCACCAATTCACAGCACCTGTTCCCCACCTCGTCTCACTAATATCGATCAGCGACACGTTACTGTCTGTTCGAGGCACAGACCGTTTTATCTTTGTCCATTTCCCTTGTCCGTTTACCTGTGCATCCTGATACTGCCTGCATTTCTCGCTGTGTTTATCTTTGTGTATCCATCAGTGTGTTGATACACGGATGATTAAGTGTGCTTGTGTTTCTTACATTAAATAAATTCGGGGTTCAGACAATTCTCGCTCTGACATTGGAGAACTATTGAGCCGAACTTTACAGCGAAGTCTTGTTTATTGTGGTGCTGAAACGAAAAACCCGAAGAGGTCCAAAAAGGGAAAAGGAGAAAAAACTTGTGAGGGAAAATAACGACAACAATCAAGGTATTTACAGGTATATTAAGAGAAAGAAGGGTGACTAAGAGTAATGTGGGCCCCTTAAAGACAGATGGAGGGGATATTGTAATTGAAAATCAGGAAATGGCAGAGTTGCTAAATATTTACTTTGCATCGGTCTTCATAGAAAAGGATGAGGCGAACATAGCAGAGAGACGAGGAAAACTGTAAATAAATCAAGGGGATTCAGTGTAAATAAGATAATGGCGATGGAGAAAATAATGAGATTGAAGATTGTCAAATCTCCAGGACCTGATGTTTACCATCCCAGGGGAATAAGAGGAATAGGTAAGGAACTTGTACATGCTTACTCATGATCGATCAAAACTCTCTTGATTCAGGAATTGTTGCTTTAATTGAAACATTGTCAATGTCACTCCATTATTTCGGATGGGTCGGAGAGATAAAGTTGGAAATTCTAGGCCTATCAGTCTGACGCCTGTTGTGGGGAAGTTACCAGTATCCGTTATTGGGGAAAGAATGACTGAGCACTTGGATAAATATGGAGTAACCAGAGAGAGCCAGCATGGATTTGTAAAGGGGAAGTCAAGTCTAACAAAGCTCGTTGAACTTTTTGAAGATGTAACTAACGTGCTCGATAATGGAGTGTCTCTGGGTGTGAGATGGACATTGACTTCCAAAGGCATCCAATAAGGGACCACATAAGAGACTGTCAACAAAAATTAGAGTGCGTGGAATTTAAGGCAACCTATTGAAATGGGTCGGGAGTTGGTTCGAAGGTGGGAGGCAGAGGCCCGGGATAATAAGGGATGTACTCAAATTGGCCGGATGTGATCAGTTCTGGGGCATCAGCTTTTTCCGATATGTATAAATGACGGAGATGAAGGAATAGAGAGCCGAACACTCACGTTTGTCGCTGACATCGAGTTAGGAGGCGCAGTGAGTAGTGTAGATGGGAGCATAAAGTTACAAAGGGAAATTGAGAGATTCAGTGAGTTGGTAAAACTGTGTCAGATGGAGCTTACATAGAATTACATCGAATGTACATCACAGAAACAGGCAATTCGGCCCAACTAGACTATACCGGTGTTTATGCTGCAGACGAGCCTCCTCCAACCCCTCTTCATCTAACCCGATGAGCAAACTCTAATATTCCCTTCTCCTCTATGTGCTTATCCAGCTTCCCCGTAAATGCATCCATTCTATTCGCCTTAACTACTCCTTGTGGTGGCGAGTTGCACATTCTAACGCCTCTCTGGGGAAGTCTGTTTCTCTTGAATGCCAGATTGGATACATTAGTGACTGGATTATATTCATGGCCCCAATGTTTTGGAGTCCCCACTCCCACAAGTACGAACACCTTGTCGATGCCTAACCTATAAAGCCCTCACATAATCTTAAAGCCCGATATCAGGTCACCCTCAGCCTCCTCTTTTCTATACAGAAGAGCCCCAGCCTGTTCAAACTTTCAATATGGGGAAGTATAAGGTCATCTACTTTGGACGGAAGCAATATAGATCAGAGTATTTTCTAAATGGTGAGAAGCTCAGAACTATGGAGGAGCAGAGAGATTTAGGGATCGAAGTACAGAAATCACGAAAAGCCAGTGGACTGCTGAAAAAATAATTTGAAAGTCTAATGTGATGTTGGCCTTTATCTCAAGGGAGCTGGAATTCAAAGACGTGAAAATATGTTCCAGATAGAAAGCTCTGGTGAGACCCCATTTAAAGTATTGCATTCAGTTCTGGGCACACCCCTCAGGAAAGACATATTGGCCGTGGAGGGGATGCAGCGCAGTTTCACCAGAATGATACCGGGGCTAAAATGGTTACATTATGAGGACAAGTTGCGTGGACAAGGTTTGTATTTCCTCGTGTATAGAGGATTAAGTGGTGATGTAATTCAGGTGTTGAAGGTGATTCAATGATCCAATGGTGGGTGTGTGAATTGGTGCTGAATCGGTCCCCTTCAGTGAAGAGAGGGTCAGCGGGCGCCTGACAGACACGGCTCGGAACGGGACTCGCTTCTCTCCGGCGGCAGCGGCTGGTTTAGAGAGATCTCTCTGTCTGCTGCTGTTACTCCGCCTCCCGCACTCTGGGAGAACCGTGGAGGTCGGTCCTCATTTTTCTCTTATGGATCCGGCTCCATCCGTTTACTGTTGACGGGAGTGCGTCTGATACCAAGTCAGTCAGAAGCGGGTGCAAATCACAACATAGGCACAGGCCCAAGGACTGGGGACTGGTTTGATATTGGGTCCTTTTTAAGGGATAGGTTGGAGAATGTACAATAATAGTGATCAGAATTAACTTTGAAACAATGAAGTTTTTTTCAGTTATTTCCCATTTCCACCCTCACCACTTTTATACAGTAACAGGTAACAATGTTTGAGGGATGTGATGTCCAGTGTTGGTGGAATCAGTGTAATTTAACTTGATACATTGAAGAATCTCTTGTCTATCCCAGGCTCTTACCTTAGGTTTAGACCCTCACCGAGTTTAAAATTGGTCACTCACTGATATAAATAAACCAGTAACAATCCCGAAACCTCAGCGGGGATATTTGTTCCGATACTTAATGACGGTCCCAATTTCCACTGAAATTCTCGATCAGCAAATCCCAGAGGCTGTTTCGGGTTTGACAAACTGTGAAACAGATTGTTTTAAAAGCCGGAAAGAGGGAAAAACTGGTGGTTGATATGAAGTGTTATACATTATCTCTTTCTGTTTCAGATTTACAATTTCTCTTTGTGTGTTACTGACAGGAGAGGCTATAACGGAGCCCAGTGACTGGGTAACGAGCTGCACTGAGTCATTGGCCTGTGTTACAGACCGGCTCGTTGGACCTGCTCATTTCGTGAACTCGCTGGTGTCTCAGCACGTGTGATGACTGAGTGAATCCCTTCCCACACACGGAGCAGGTGAACAGTCTCTTAACCAATGGGCATGCGTTGATGTGTCAGCAGTTCATTTCTGCTTTCAAAGCTCGTCTCACAGTCACTGCATTAAAAGGTGACTCAACAGTGCGAACAAGTTAATGTTTCAGAAGGTGGGATGATCGAGTGAATCTCTTCCCACACACGGAGCAGGTGAAAAGTCTCTCCCCAGTGTGAGTGCGTCGATGTCTCAGCAGTTCGTTTCTGATTTTAAATCTCTTCCCACAGTCAGAACATTTAAAGGTCTCTCAGTGTGAACTCGCTGGTGTTTCAGCAGGGAGGATGACCAAGCGAATCCCTTCCCACACACTGAGCAGGTGAACGGCCTCTCCCCAGTGTGAGTGCGTTGGTGTGTCAGCAGATTAAATTTGCTTTTGTACCTCTTCTCACAGTCAGAACATTTAAAAGGTCTCTCATCGGAGTGAACTCGCTGGTGTCTCAGCAGGTGGGATGACCGAGTGAATCTCTTCCCACACACGGAGCAGGAGAACGGTCTCTCCCCAGTGTGAACTCGCTGGTGTTTCAGCAGGGTGGATGACCCAGTGAATCCCTTCCCAAACACAGAGCAGGAGAACGGCCTCTCCCCAGTGTGAGTGCGTTGGTGTGTCAGCAGATTAAATTTGCTTTTAAACCTCTTCTCACAGTCAGAACATTTAAAAGGTCTCTCATCGGAGTGAACTTGCTGGTGTCTCAGCAGGGTGGATGACCGAGGGAATCTCTTCTTACACACGGAGCAGGAGAACGGTCTCTCCCCAGTGTGGGTGCATTGGTGTGTCAGAAGATTACATTTGCTTTTAAACCTCTTCTCACAGTCAGAACATTTAAAAGGTCTCTCATCAGAGTGAACTCGCTGGTGTGTCAGCAGGTTGGATGACCGAGTGAATCCCTTCCCACACACGGAGCAGCTGAACGGGCTCTCCCCAGTGTGAACTCGCTGGTGTGTCAGGAGGTGGGATGACTGAGTGAATCCCTTCCCACACACGGAGCAGGTGAACGGGCTCTCCGCAGTGTGAACTCGCTGGTGTGTCAGCAGGGTGGATGACTGAGTGAATCCCTTCCCACACACAGAGCAGGTGAACGGCCTCTCCCCAGTGTGGGTACATTGGTGTGTCAGCAGATTCCTTTTGCATTTAAACCTTTTCTCACAGTCAGAACATTTAAAAGGTCTCTCCCCAGTGTGAACTCGCTGGTGTGTCTGGAGGCTGGATGACTGAGTGAATCCCTTCCCACACACGGAGCAGGTGAACGGCCTCTCCCCAGTGTGAGTGCGTTGGTGTATCAGCAGATTAATTTTGCTTTTAAACCTCATCTCACAGTCAGAACATTTAAAAGGTCTCTCATCAGAGTGAACTCGCTGGTGTGTCTGGAGGCTGGATGATAAAGTGAATCCCTTCCCACACACGGAGCAGGTGAACGGCCTCTCCCCGGTGTGAGTGCGTTGGTGTATCAGCAGATTAATTTTGCTTTTAAACCTCATCTCACAGTCAGAACATTTAAAAGGTCTCTCATCAGAGTGAACTCGCTGGTGTGTCAGGAGGTGGGATGACCGAATGAATCCCTTCCCACACACGGAGCAGGTGAACGGCCTCTCCCCAGTGTGACTGCGTCGATGAGTTTCCAGCTCTGAAGGGTAATTGAATCCCTTCCCACAGTCCCCACATTTCCACGGTTTCTCCGTGGTCCGGGTGTCCTTGTGTGTCTCCAGGTTGGACGATCAGTTGAAGCCTCGTCCACACAGAGAACACGTGGATGGTTTCTCCCCGCTGTGAACGGTGCGATGTTTTTTCAGGCTGTGAAACTGGTTAAAGCTCTTTCCACAGTCAGTGCACTGGAACACTCTCACTCGGGTGTGTGTGTCTCGGTGCTTTTCAACTCACACTGATGTTTGAAATCTTCTCCCACAGATAGAACAGACAAATGTTTCTCCTTCCACATTTAAAGGCCGATGATATTCAGGTCCTGATGAATCGAGTGACTCTGTCAGATCTTGACGTGATCTTTGATTTGAGTTTCCCTCTGCAAATCCTCCCCTGTAAAAGGAGTTTATAAAAGTTATCACTGTAATTACAGGATAGAAATTCAGATCAGATAACTCTCCTTTCTCTGGAACATTATTTCCTCTCTCATTCCTCAAAGCTGTAAATCCCCGTCCCACACACTCTCCCTCCTCCCTGTGCTGAAATCCAAACCCATCGCATCATCTTTCATTGGCCCTAAACCATAAGTGAAAGGGTGAGAGAGGAATGTGAGAGTGAGTAAGAGAGTGAGTGTGGATTGGAATCAAAAATTGGCAGGCAGAACAGTAATTGAACAGTGGGAGGCCTTCAAGGAGGAGTGGGTTTGGGTCCAGAGTGGACAGATTCCCACGAGGAGGAAAGGAACAGCATCCAAAGCTCGAGCTCCCTGGATGACTGAAGATATAGAGATCACCATTTCTCCTTCATTTACGGACGCTCCCTGACCGATCACCATTTCTCCTTCATTTACAGACGCTCCTCGACCGAACACCATTTCTCCTTTATTTGCAGACACTCCCTGACCGATCATAATTTCACCTTCATTTACAGACGCTCCCTGACCGATCACCATTTCTCCTTCATTTACAGACGCTCCCTGACCGATCACCATTTCTCCTTCATTTACAGACGCTCCCTGACCGATCCCCATTTCCCCTTCATTTCCCGGCGGGTAGTGAGGGGGGGATAATGTTCACTGTTTTATATTCGGGTCTGGGGCCGCACTCGGGGTTTGTAAAGCCTGAGCCTGGGCCTGAGCCCGGACCCGGGCCCCGGGGTTTATTGAGCCTCTTGCTCCGATCCTCTGACCTGCACCGAACGCGCTCCTCCCGCAGCCTCGACTGGCCGCGCATGCTCAGGACACACTGACCGGTAATGAGTCACGACTGCGCCTGCGTGCTGGGCTCCACTGATTCAGATAGGGCACAATCTGAACCGCGCTGCATGCTGGGTGATGCAGCCGCCATTGATGATCTTAATATCAGGCCGAAAAACAAAGACATTGGAAGCAGATAATTCAAGTGTTTAATTATAATATAAATAATTCAATCGTTCAATTCATTTCATAAATAATTGAACGGATAATTTCATTAAATAATCAATTGTTTAATTTATTACATGAACAATTAGTATTTATTTATTGTATAAATAATCATAAAAATAATTCAATAGTTTAATTCATGAAATAAATATTCCTTTGTTTAATTTATTGTATAAATAATTGTATATTTAGTTGAATTATTTATATGATGAATGAAACACTTGAATTATTTACATGATAAATTAAACAATTGTTTCTTTATGTAATAAATTTCACACTTGTATTATTTATATAATGATTTGAGCTATTGAATTATTTGTATAATAAATTAAACACTTGAATTATTTCTATCATAAATTAAACAATTGAATTATTTAGATAATCAAATGATCAATTCAATTATTTATACAATAAATTAAACAAATGTTTCTTTATATACTAAATTTAACACTTGTATTATTCATGGAATGAATTAAGCTATTGAATTATTTTTACAATAAATTAAACACTTGAATTATTCACACAATAAATTAAACAATTCATTATAAATTAAACTATTGGATTATTTATCATAAATTAGACACATGAATTATTATGTAATAAATTAAGCTGTTGAATTATTTATATAATGAATTAATGTATTGAATTATTTATATGATGAATTAATGTATTGAATTATTTATATAATATAAACTATTGAATTATTTATACAATTAGTGAACTAATTATACATTAAATTAAATAATTATTGATATAATAAATTAAACAATTGGCTTCTTTATATCATAAATTAAGCAATTGATTATTTTTATATTGAATTAAACTATTGAATTATTTAGATTACATTTTAAACAATTGAATTATTTAAATAATAAATTAAACAAAATGGCGGCCGGCGAGACACCATCTTGGACAAAATGGCAGCCAGCGCGGCCACCATTTTGGAAAAAATGGCCACCGCCGCATCATCAGATGGCGGCAAGTGGCCGGCAGAGTGCCCCCGGTGATCCCGCAGTGACCCCAGAGTGATGGCAGAGTGCAGCCCGTCAGCCCAGAGTGCAGCCGGTCAGCCCAGAGTGCAGCCGGTCAGCCCAGAGTGCAGCCGGTCAGCCCAGAGTGCAGCCAGAGCGGCGGCCTTTGTGTTTGGGCCACAACCACAACAACAACTTGTATTTATAATATATATTATCGATATATTGATAATGTATTTATATATTTCTATGTGTTATGGCACGGGGACAGCATGGGCCACCATCTTGGAAAAAGTATGTTTCGACCACCAGCACAACAGGTCCAACGACAACAATGTCCCAGTGACCTCCCCCCCCAGTGTCCCCAGAATATCCCAGTGATCCCAGAGTAACCCAGACATTACTCACCTGGCCCCCATCGGGTCCAGGCTGCGGTGAAGGTCTCAGTCAGTCAGTCCCCAGCGGAGAGAACGATGCTTGGCCCAGGATTCCTCCTCCTCCTCCTCACAAAATATCTCTTTCTGGATCATCTCCTTGCAGCATTTCTCGAAGAGATTTCTGAGGAGAGAGAGAGAGGGAATTGATTAAAATACAAAAGCAAGGGATTAAAAAGGCACAGCAAGAGCCCAGAGCTCCCTCCCTCCCTCCCACTAACTCTCTCTCTCGCTTCTCTCCCGAATCCAAGTTTGCAGGATTTTTCTCTGGTGCTTTGCCTCTGATTCCCCTGACAGGTGTCTGTCTGTCTGTTTGTGCTGCTCAGTGTTTGCTGCAGAGTTCAAACCTCCCCTGGGTTTGTTTTCTCTTCTGTCCCTGGGTCCCGGAGACACAATTTCTGGACTTTGTTGCAACTTCTGTTCTGTTTCTTGCCATGTGGGCTTTACTGTTTTCTCTTGTTTGAATTAGCAGCTCCCCCATCCCTGTTCAATCTCTCCCCCCCTCTCCCTGTTCAATCTCTCCCCCTCTCCCTGTTCAATCTCTCCCCCTCTCCCTGTTCAATCTCCCCCCCCCCTCTCCCTGTTCAATCTCTCCCCCCTCTCCCTGTTCAATCTCTCCCCCCCCCCCTCTCCCCCCCCTCTCCCTGTTCAATCTCTCCCCCACCCCTCTCCCTGTTCAATCTCTCCCCCCCTCTCCCTGTTCAATCTCTCCCCCCTCTCCCTGTTCAATCTCTCCCCCTCTTCCTGTTCAATCTCTCCCCCCTCCCTGTTCAATCTCTCCCCCCTCTCCCTGTTCAATCTCTCCCCCCTCTCCCTGTTCAATCTCTCCCCCCTCTCCCTGTTCAATCTCTCCCCCCCCCTCTCCCTGTTCAATCTCTCCCCCCCCTCTCCCTGTTCAATCTCTCCCCCCCTCTCCCTGTTCAATCTCTCCCCCCCCCCTCTCCCTGTTCAATCTCTCCCCCCCACCTCTCCCGGTTCAATCTCTCCCCCCCCCTCTCCCGGTTCAATCTCTCCCCCCCCTCTCCCTGTTCAATCTCTCCCCCCCCTCTCCCTGTTCAATCTCTCCCCCCCCTCTCCCTGTTCAATCTCTCCCCCCCCTCTCCCTGTTCAATCTCTCCCCCCCCTCTCCCTGTTCAATCTCTCCCCCCCTCTCCCTGTTCAATCTCTCCCCCCCTCTCCCTGTTCAATCTCTCCCCCCCCTCTCCCTGTTCAATCTCTCCCCCCCCCTCTCCCTGTTCAATCTCTCCCCCCCCTCTCCCTGTTCAATCTCCCCCCCCTCTCCCTGTTCAATCTCTCCCCCCCCTCTCCCTGTTCAATCTCTCCCCCCCCCTCTCCCTGTTCAATCTCTCCCCCCCCTCTCCCTGTTCAATCTCTCCCCCGTCAGGGAGCGGGCGAGAACGGGAGAGGGCGAGAACGGGAGAGGGGTAGAGAGGCAGCGAAAGCGAGGGAGTGACAGAGAGAGAGGGGGAGAGAGGGATAGAGCGAGAGCAACGGAGAGAGAGAAAAAGACGGAGAGAGGGGGAGAGAGTGTGAGGGGGTCTCCTGCCAGAAAGCGGGACGTGAGTCAGTGAGGGTCCTGCAGAGTGTTTGGGTGATGTGCCTGTCATGGTTGAATAGCTGCCAGTGTGTGTGACCTGTGGGTTGTGCGTGTGCGGCTTGCAACAGTGGTAATGTGTGAGGGTGAGGGGAAGCATCTGATTGAAAGAGTTTATTGCGAGGTGGGAGATGGGGGCCCCCCTTGCTGGTGAGAAGCCATTAAACAGCCCAGAGAAGCCTGGCTGCTCGCAGGAATCGGGTAAATCACCAGGCAGGACCAAGCCACTCTCTGCCTCTCCACCTCACTCTCTCTGTCTTTCACTCTCTTTGTCCCCCTCTCTCCCTCTGCCTCTCACCTCCTCTCTCTCTCTCTCTCCCGACCTCTCTCTCTCTCTCTCTCTGACTCTCTCCCCGCTCTTACTTTCTCTCTCTCTCTCTCTCTCCCCTTCCCTCTCTTTGCCACTCGCCCCCTCTCTCTCTGTGCTTTTCTCTCTCTCTGCCCCTCTCTCTCTGTTGTCTCTCTCAATTTCTCTTGTTTGGAAAGTACTCAGGTACGGTACGGCCCGTGTCTCAGTGTCAGCTCCTGCACATGTACAGTACACAGTGGGTAAAAGGGAACGATTCACTGAGAGATTGCAATGTTGAGTGTAACGGTTATTTGAGGGGTTCAGTCCCGAAACGGGCTGTGTTTTGACAGACACTTTTTCCAGTAAGGAGTTGAGTTTAGTTTAGGGAGGTGGGTACAATCCGTGTCTGGGACTCACTGGCCCTGTGAAATATTGAATTTTGCTCACAATATGGTGTGTTTGGATTAATAGGGGACAAGGTTTAACTGCACTGGGCTGGATTGTTTTTATAAATCTCTCATTGACTGGGTCTTTCAGACCAGGATGGGAGCTGCTTCTCTCTCTCTCTCTGTAAAGATGATGTGGAGATGCCGGTGATGGACTGGGGTGGACAAATGTAAGGAATCTTACAACACCAGGTTATAGTCCAACAGTTTTATTTGAAAATCACAAGCTTTCGGAGGCTTTCTCCTTTGTCAGGTGAGTGTGGAGGGGGGACTCGGTTTGGGGTGAGGGAAGAGGGGGAGACAGGCTGTGAGGGTTTCAAATCAGTAAAATAGGTCCTTGAAATGTGGCTCATTCCAACAGACAGGTCTCCTGGTCAAACCAATCCTGTTATTCGAATCCTTTGATTGCCTTGACAACCTGCAGTTGGAAAGATTATCTGTAATCACCAGGCATTGTTCTCTGACTATAAAGCGGTGCCTTTCATGGAATCCCACACTCACCTGACGAAGGAGAAAGCCTCCGAAAGCTTGTGATTTTCAAATAAAACTGTTGGACTAAAACCTGGTGTTGTAAGATTCCTCACATCTCTCTGTAAACACCCTTAGGCAGTGAAACACTCTCTGACAAACTGTTCACAGGAACCAACCCATCAGACATGGGGAATAGACAAATACCTGGGACTGGAAATGAGCCTCCCACCAACAGAGCAGAGAGAAGGAGGAAATCATCACACCTTCAAGATCTGGATCGGTTTTGTCTTTGGAGCAGGTTCTGGTTAATTTTACTGCTTTAAAGTTATGTTATGGGACCAGTGAGACTGAGACACACACACACACACACACAGACTGTACAGTCAGGAGACACGTGATCCTTGCACAGACATTGGGTTTGAATTGAGCTGAGCTGTGCCACAAATGAATATGGGATTAAAATCTCAAATTCCAATCAGTTTGCTCCCGAGCTTCCCCATGTGTCTGTGTGGTTCCATTACAATACAATTTCACATGGGGGCCCAAAATGGCTTCGGAATTAACACGATTTCTTTCTGAGTTGTCAGTGACCTTTTCAAAAATTAAACTTCAAACTAAGAAAACATTTGGAGGCTGTTTTCACATTTGGGCCCTCTGCGTGCTGCAGGACGCTCCCTGAAAGAGCTTTTAATTTCAATTAAGACCCGAGATATGTCACATTGTCAGCCTCTGAATAATAGTTTGATCCACTTTGTGTTATTTCTGAAAAGTTGCACTTGCAATGAATGAAGGGAGGAATTTGGGCTCGAACAGATGGTAATATTCTGTCGGACGGTCGGTACTGAGGGAGCGCTGCACTGTCAGACGGTCAGTGTGTGTCTCAGTGTCAGCTCCTGTACAATGTCCCAGTGATCCTCCAGTGTCCCCAGAATGTCCCAGTGATCCTCCAGTGTCCCCAGAATGTCCCAGTGATCCCCCAGTGTCCCCAGAATGTCCCAGTGATCCCCCAGAGTAACCCAGACATTACTCACATGACCCCCATCGGGTCCAGGCTGCGGTGAAGGTCTCAGTCAGTCAGTCCCCAGCGGAGAGAACGATTCTTGGCCCAGGATTCCCCCTCATCCTCCTCCTTCTCACAAAATGTCTCTTTCTGGATCATCTCCTTGCAGCATTTCATCGAAAAGATTCCTGAGGGGAGAGAGGGAGAGAGAGAGAGGGAATTGAGTAAAATACAAAAGCAAGGGATTAAAAAGGCACAGCAAGAGCCCAGAGCTCCCTCCCTCCCACTCCCCCTCTCTCCACGCCCCCCGCCTCCCACTCCCTCTCCCAGTTACACCAACAATCCCTCAGCCCCAACACTGAAACACAAATCCCGGTTACAAACCAGAGAAGCTAAAGAGAGAGAAAAGTTGGGAGAGAGACAGAGAGAGAAATACACTCAGGACAGGCTGGAGGACCCCGGCAGACTGAGAGATTGTCCCCGCCCCTGGGGAGGGTTTGGGACGAGACACACGGCCATCCCCTACCCCCGGGGAGCTCTCCACTTCAGCCTTTGAGATATTATGTAAGGAATCTTACAACACCAGGTTATAGTCCAACAGTTTTATTTGAAAATCACAAGCTCTCGGAGGCTTTCTCCTTTGTCAGGTGAGTGTGGGATTCCATAGTCAGAGCACAATGCCTGGTGATTACAGATAATCTTTCCAACTGCCCGTTGTCAAGGCAATCAAAGGATTCGAATAGTGTTCAGACAGAGAGACGTTACATACGGGACTACTGAATATACTGATTGTCCCGTATGTAGTGTCTCTCTGTCTGAACACTATTCGACTCCTTTGATTGCCTTGACAACGGGCAGTTGGAAAGATTATCTGTAATCACCAGGCATTGTGCTCTGACAAAAAAGCGGTGCCTTTCATGGAATCCCACACTCACCTGACAAAGGAGAAAGCCTCCGAAAGCTTGTGATTTTCAAATAAAACTGTTGGACTATAACCTGGTGTTGCAAGATTCCTGACATTTGTCCACCCCAGTCCATCACCGGCATCTCCACATCATTTGAGATATTAGACTGAATCTCAATGTGTCTCCCTCAGGGACCTGTCCGTTCTCATGTTAATCCAGGGACAGCCCAGGGCAGGACTGGTTTGACCAGGAGACCTGTCTGCTGGAATGAGCCACATTTCAAGGACCTATTTTACTGATTTGAAACCCTCACAGCCTGTCTCCCCCTCTTCCCTCACCCCAAACCGAGTCCCCCCCACCCTCAGCCTGTCTCCCCCTCTTCCCTCACCCCAAACCGAGTCCCCCCCACTCTCAGCCTGTCTCCCCCTCTTCCCTCACCCCAAACCGAGTCCCCCCCACCCTCAGCCTGTCTCCCCCTCTTCCCTCACCCCAAACCGAGTCCCCCCCACCCTCAGCCTGTCTCTCCCTCTTCCCTCACCCCAAACCGAGTCCCCCCCACCCTCAGCCTGTCTCCCCCTCTTCCCTCACCCCAAACTGAGTCTCCCCCACCCTCAGCCTGTCTCCCCCTCTTCCCTCACCCCAAACCGAGTCCCCCCCACCCTCAGCCTGTCTCCCCCTCTACCCTCACCCCAAACCGAGTCCCCCCCACCCTCAGCCTGTCTCCCCCCTCTTCCCTCACCCCAAACCGAGTCCCCCCCCACCCTCAGCCTGTCTCCCCCCCCACCCTCAGCCTGTCTCCCCCTCTTCCCTCACCCCAAACCGAGTCCCCCCCCACCCTCAGCCTGTCTCCCCCCTCCCCCCGTGACCCAAACACCCCGGGGACCTCCGACACATCCCACCCTGCCCGGCGTCCACATTGAAAGAACTAAAGTTGGGGACAGGCCTCTCCCTCCATCCCATAATACCAGGCCGCCCATAGTAACGGTCGCTGGGCCTGGGCCAGGAATCCGTTGCCCCTGGAAACCGCGCAGGAACCGAGCGACCCGAGAGCGGCCTCAGGCCCGACTCCCAGTCCCCGGCCTCAGGCCCGACTCCCAGTCCCCGGCCTCAGGCCCGACTCCCAGTCCCCGGCCTCAGGCCCTCCCCGACTCCCAGTCCCCGGCCTCAGGCCCGACTCCCAGTCCCCGGCCTCAGGCCCCTCCCCGACTCCCAGTCCCCAGCCTCAGGCCCCTCCCCGACTCCCAGTCCCCGGCCTCAGGCCCTCCCCGACTCCCAGTCCCCGGCCTCAGGCCCCTCCCCGACTCCCAGTCCCCGGCCTCAGGCCCCTCCCCGACTCCCAGTCCCCGGCCTCAGGCCCTCCCCGACTCCCAGTCCCCGGCCTCAGGCCCCTCCCCGACTCCCAGTCCCCGGCCTCAGGCCCTCCCCGACTCCCAGTCCCCGGCCTCAGGCCCCTCCCCGACTCCCAGTCCCCGGCCTCAGGCCCCTCCCCGACTCCCAGTCCCCGGCCTCAGGCCCCTCCCCGACTCCCAGTCCCCGGCCTCAGGCCCTCACCTCCTCCCCCCGCCCTGCTCCTGCCCCTCGCCAGGTTATAGTCCAACAGTTTTATTTGAAAATCACAAGCTCTCGGAGGCTTTCTCCTTTGTCAGGTGAGTGTGGGATTCCATAGTCAGAGCACAATGCCTGGTGATTACAGATAATCTTTCCAACTGCCCGTTGTCAAGGTAATCAAAGGATTCGAATAGTGTTCAGACAGAGAGACGTTACATACGGGACTACTTAATATACTGATTGTCCCGTATGTCGTGTCTCTCTGTCTGAACACTATTCGACTCCTTTGATTGCCTTGACAACGGGCAGTTGGAAAGATTATCTGTAATCACCAGGCATTGTGCTCTGACTATAAAGCGGTGCCTTTCATGGAATCCCACACTCACCTGACAAAGGAGAAAGCCTCCGAGAGCTTGTGATTTTCAAATAAAACTGTTGGACTATAACCTGGTGTTGTAAGATTCCTGACATTTGTCCACCCCAGTCCATCACCGGCATCTCCACATCATTTGAGATATTAGACTGAATCTCAATGTGTCTCCCTCAGGGACCTGTCCATTCTCATGTTAATCCAGGGACAGCCCAGGGCAGGACTGGTTTGACCAGGAGACCTGTCTGCTGGAATGAGCCACATTTCAAGGACCTATTTTACTGATTTGAAACCCTCACAGCCTGTCTCCCCCTCTTCCCTCACCCCAAACCGAGTCCCCCCACCCTCAGCCTGTCTCCCCCTCTTCCCTCACCCCAAACCGAGTCCCCCCCACCCTCAGCCTGTCTCCCCCTCTTCCCTCACCCCAAACCGAGTCCCCCCACCCTCAGCCTGTCTCCCCCTCACCCCAAACCGAGTCCCCCCACCCTCAGCCTGTCTCCCCCTCTTCCCTCACCCCAAACCGAGTCCCCCCACCCTCAGCCTGTCCCCCCCTCTTCCCTCACCCCAAACCGAGTCCCCCCCCACCCTCAGCCTGTCTCCCCCTCTTCCCTCACCCCAAACCGAGTCCCCCCCACCCTCAGCCTGTCTCCCCCTCTTCCCTCACCTCAAACCGAGTCCCCCCCACCCTCAGCCTGTCTCCCCCTCTTCCCTCACCCCAAACCGAGTCCCCCCCCACCCTCAGCCTGTCTCCCCCTCTTCCCTCACCCCAAACCGAGTCCCCCCCACCCTCAGCCTGTCTCCCCCCTCCCCTCGTGACCCAAACACCCCGGGGACCTCCGACACATCCCACCCTGCCCGGCGTCCACATTGAAAGAACTAAAGTTGGGGACAGGCCTCTCCCTCCATCCCATAATACCAGGCCGCCCATAGTAACGGTCGCTGGGCCTTGACCCGGAATCCGTTGCCCCTGGAAACCGCGCAGGAACCGAGCGGCCTCAGGCCCGACTCCCAGTCCCCGGCCTCAGGCCCCTCCCCGACTCCCAGTCCCCGGCCTCAGGCCCTCCCCGACTCCCAGTCCCCGGCCTCAGGCCCCTCCCCGACTCCCAGTCCCCGGCCTCAGGCCCCTCCCCGACTCCCAGTCCCCGGCCTCAGGCCCCTCCCCGACTCCCAGTCCCCGGCCTCAGGCCCCTCCCCGACTCCCAGTCCCCGGCCTCAGGCCCCTCCCCGACTCCCAGTCCCCGGCCTCAGGCCCCTCCCCGACTCCCAGTCCCCGGCCTCAGGCCCCTCCCCGACTCCCAGTCCCCGGCCTCAGGCCCCTCCCCGACTCCCAGTCCCCGGCCTCAGGCCCCTCCCCGACTCCCAGTCCCCGGCCTCAGGCCCCTCCCCGACTCCCAGTCCCCGGCCTCAGGCCCCTCCCCGACTCCCAGTCCCCGGCCTCAGGCCCCTCCCCGACTCCCAGTCCCCGGCCTCAGGCCCCTCCCCGACTCCCAGTCCCCGGCCTCAGGCCCCTCCCCGACTCCCAGTCCCCGGCCTCAGGCCCCTCCCCGACTCCCAGTCCCCGGCCTCAGGCCCCTCCCCGACTCCCAGTCCCCGGCCTCAGGCCCCTCCCCGACTCCCAGTCCCCGGCCTCAGGCCCCTCCCCGACTCCCAGTCCCCGGCCTCAGGCCCCTCCCCGACTCCCAGTCCCCGGCCTCAGGCCCCTCCCCGACTCCCAGTCCCCGGCCTCAGGCCCCTCCCCGACTCCCAGTCCCCGGCCTCAGGCCCCTCCCCGGCCTCAGGCCCTCCCCGACTCCCAGTCCCCGGCCTCAGGCCCTCACCTCCTCCCCCCGCCCTGCTCCTGCCCCTCGCCGCCCTGAACCAGCTGCTGGCCGCCGGCGCCATCTCCTTCCAGCTGCCGTCCAACGCCAGGAAGTGTCTGCGGGAGGAGATCCACAAGGACAGGCTGGTGAGCGGAGAGTCCGAGCTGAGCGAACAGCCGGCCGCCCGCCCCCACCTCAAGGGGGAGAGAGAGGGGGGAGAGAGCGGGGGGGAGAGGGGGAGGAGGGGGGAGGGGGGAGGGAGGGAGAGAGAGGGGGGGGGAGGGGAGGTGGGAGGGGAGGGGAGTCCCCCCATTCAGTCCGACCATGTCCCCCATTCAGTCCGACCATGTCCCCCCATTCAGTCCGACCATGTCCCCCCATTCAGTCCGACCATGTCTGATTTGTATTTCACTCCATTTCCCCCCTTGGTTCCATTCCCTTTAATCCCCTCACCCAACAAAAATCCATCAATCTCAGTTTTGAAATTTTCAATTGACCCCCGGCCTCCCCCTTTTCCGGGGGAGAGAGTTCCAGATTCCCACTCCCCTTTGTGTGAAGAAATGCTTCCTGACATCACCCCTGAACGGCCGGGCTCTAATTTTAAGATTATTCCCCCTTGTTCTGGACTCCCCCCACCAGAGGAAATAGTTTCTCTCTATCGACCCCATCAAATCCTTTAATCATCTTAAACCCCTCGATTCGATCACCCCTTAATCTTCGACACTCGAGGGAATACAAGACTCGTCTCTGCAACCTGTCCTCGTAATTTAACCCTTTTAGCCCCGGTATTATTCTGGTGAATCTGCACTGCACCCCCTCCAAGGCCGATATATCCTTCCTGAGGGGACGGTGCCCAGAACTGGACGCAGTGTCTCCAGATGGGGTCTGACCAGAGCTCTGTCCAGCTGTAATATAACTTCCACCTCTTTGTATTCCAGCCCTCGAGATAAAGGCCAACGTTCCATTATCCTTTTTAATGATCTTTTTGTACCTTTCCACCATTGGGAGGGTGGTGTGGGGAGGGAGCTGTGGGGGACAGTTCCGGGCTGGAGCCAGGGTGTAACCTCTCTGTTTCCCCTCCCCCAGGTGACGGACTCCTCCGGCCACATCCTGTACTCTAAGGAGGAGGCGACTAAGGGCAAATTCGCCTTCACCACTGACGACTACGACATGTTTGAGATCTGCTTCGAGAGCCGCCTGCCCCCGGGTGAGTGAGTCCGAGGGGGGGGTCCTGGGGTACGGGGAGGGCTCGGGCAGAAATAATAATAAAAGTGAAAATAGCTCACTGATAAGAAAAAGGGATGAGAACAAAGTCCAGGTCACAAATAGTGTCACAGGTAATATAAATACTTCAGGTTCATAAAAAAAATACAGGAAATAATAAAATAACTGATTAAAAAATAATACAGCAGTGATGAAAAACAAGTGTGATATTTTTAAGAAGTGAGAAAAACAGCATCAGAACTTACGAATTAAGAGCAGGAGTAGGCCATTCGGCCCCTCTGCCATTTGATAAGATCAAGGCTGATCTGATTGTGACCTCAACCCTACTTTCCCATCCACCAACTATAACCTTTGACTCCCCTGTTAATCAGGAATCTATCTAACTCAGCCTTAAAAATATTCACTGACCCTGCCTCCACCGCTCTCTGGGGAAGGGAGTTCCATAGACTCACGACCCTCTGAGAGAAAAAGTTTCTCCTCATCTCCGTCTTAAATGGGAGACCATTTATTTTTAAACTGTGGTCCCCGAGTTCTAATCTCTCCCACAAGGGGAAACATCCTCTCAGCATCTGCCCCTTCGAGTCTCCTCACGATCTTATATGTTTCAATAAGATCACCTCTCATTCTTCTAAACTCCAGTGTGTACAGGCCCACCTTGTCCAACCTTTCCTCATAAGATAACCCCCTCATCCCAGGAATCAGTCGAGTGAACCTTCTCTGAACCGCCTCCAAAGCAATTATGTCCTTAAATAAGGAGACCAAAACTGCACACAGTATTCTAGATGTGGTCTGGTAGGTCTGTTGCCCAAATACACAAGTGCAGCTAGCAGAAGGAATAAAACAAGTGAATCATACAGTTAAAACAAGTATAAAAGGACTGTTAGCAACATAGCTGCCAGACTGGGCCTGCGGCAGGTGATGAGCAAACCAACACGAGGGAAAAACCTACTTGACTTTGCCCTCACCAATCCACCTGTCGCAGATGCATCTGTCCATGACAGTATTGGTAGGAGTGACCACCGCACAGTCCTCGTGGAGACGAAGTCCCGTCTTCGCACTGAGGACACCATCCAACGTGTTGTGTGGCACTACCACCGTGCTAAATGGGATAGATTCAGAACAGATCTAGCAGCTCAAAACTGGGCATCCATGAGGCGCTGTGGGCCATCAGCAGCAGCAGAATTGTATTCCAGCACAATCTGTAACCTCATGGCCCGGCATATTCCTCACTCCACCATTATCAACAAGCCAGGGGATCAACCCTGGTTCAATGAGGAGTGTAGAAGAGCATGCCAGGAGCACCACCAGACGTATCTAAAAATGAGGTGCCAATCTGGTGTAGCTACAACACAGGACTACATGCATGGTAAACAGCAGAAGCAACATGCTATAGACAGAGCTAAGCGATTCCACAACCAACGGATCAGATCAAAGCTCTGCAGTCCTGCCACATCCAGTCGTGAATGGTGGTGGACAATTAAACAACTAACGGGAGGAGGAGGCTCTGTAAACATCCCCATCCTCAGTGATGGCAGAGTCCAGCACGTGAGTGCAAAAGACAAGGCTGAAGCGTTTGCAACCATCTTCAGCCAGAAGTGCCGAGTGGATGATCCATCTCGGCCTCCTCCCGGTATCCCCACCATCACAGAAGCCAGGGGGTTCAGGGTCCCGTGTGGGAGTGCGGAGTCCCCGTGGGTTTGGGGGTTCAGGGGCCCCTGTGGGAGTGCGGAGTCCCCGTGGGTTTGGGGGTTCAGGGGCCCCTGTGGGAGTGCGGAGTCCCCGTGGGTTTGGGGGTTCAGGGTCCCGTGTCGGAGTGCGGAGTCCCCGTGGGTTTGGGGGTTCAGGGTCCCGTGTGGGAGTGCGGAGTCCCTGTGGGTTTGGGGGTTCAGGGACCCGTGTGGGAGTGCGGAGTCCCCATGGGTTTGGGGGTTCAGGGGCCCCTGTGGGAGTGCGCAGTTCCATGACCATGGACCAGTAATGTCGGCGGGGGGCCGATCCCACACGGGGTGTCGGTGGGGGCCGGTCCTAAGCTTGGTGTTTTCTTGTTCTCAGGCCATTTTCGAGTTCCTGACCAGCTGATTATTCTCAACACCAAACATGGAGTTGAAGCCAAGAACTATGAAGATGTGAGTGTCCGTGCTTTATATCCCCTTCCCTGCGGTAATGTAGAATCTACAGCAGAGGAACAGGCCATTCGGCCCAGTGGCTTCATGCTGGTGTTTATCCTCCACACGAGCCTCCTCCCACTCTGCCCCCATATCCCTCGATTCCTTTCTCCCTCATATACGCATCAAGCCTCCCCTTAAATACTATTCGCCTCAATCACTCTGTGTCGCAGCGAGTTCCACATTCTCACCGCTCTCTGTAAAGAAATTCCTCCTGAATTCTTTACTTGATCTTTTCGTGCCTCTCTTATATTTCGGCCCCCTTGTTCTGGTCTCCCCCACTAGTGGAAGCAGTTTCTCCACATTCACCAATCCTAATTTTGAATATCTCTATCGGGTCTCCTCTTAGTCTTTTACAGAGAAAAGAGCCCCAGCCTGCTCAATCTATCGTGACGGGCACGTCCGCATCCACTCAATTCCGGTAACGTCCTTGTAAATCCTTCCCACACTGCCTCCAGTGCTTCAATATCCTTTCTGTAGTGTGGGTCTCTCAAGTCAACAATGGATTTACTACATCTTTGTCCGATCTTACAGACCGTCTCTCTCTCTCTCTCTCCCTGCCCAGATCGCCAAGGCGGAGAAGCTGAAGCCACTTGAGGTGGAGCTGCGACGATCGGAGGATCTGTCAGAGTCGATCGTCAATGACTTTGCCTACATGAAGCAGCGAGAGGAAGAGATGAGGGACACCAATGGTAGGAGCACCCAGCACAGGCTTCAGTCTGCAACACCCACCCCTTCTCCACTTACTGCTCCCGGTCTCGGGGACCCTGTCTCGTTCCTCGGTCAGCGTCACTCACCCCTCCGAGTCAGAAGTTTGTGGGTTTTAGCTCCCTCCACCTCCCAGGACATAAGCCCCTCTCCCCTTCTCTCCCCCATAGCACGACCCTCAGCTTCATACGGTGATCCAGTCGTCCTGTGAAAGATGCAGTGGGCTCTGCTTCAGGCACTTTGTGGCAAAGCATCCCTTGCCCCAACTGCCCTCCACTAGCCCTCGGAGTAAAGAGGGGTGGTCTAGGGCTTGGGTACCAGGGGACCAGGGGTTAAAAGGACTGCAGGACTGATCCCCAGTGTCAAAGGGACTTAGTTTTTTTTAAAAAACGTACATTTATTTCGCCCCTTCCACGACCTCGGGACGTCCCTGAGCACTTTATAGCCAGTAATGTACTATTTTGAAGTGTAGTCACTGTTGCAATTTTGGAAACGGGCAGCCAACTTGTGCACAGCAAGATCCCACAAACAGCGTTGTGATAATGACCAGATAATCTGTGTTTTAGTGGCGTTGGTTGAGGGATAAATATTGGCCAGAACACCCAGGGGAGAATTCTGCTCTTCTCCCATTCGTGGCCGTGGGATCTTTTACATCCACCTGAGAGGGGCAGGCAGGGACTCAGTTTAACGTCTCATCGGAAAGACGGCACCTCAGACAGTGTGGCACTCCCTCAGTACTGCACTGGGAGTGTCGGCCTGGATTAGGTGCTCGAGTCTCTGGAGTGGGGCTCGAACTCACCATCTTCTGACAAGGGGGCCTTGTAGAGGCAGATAAGATTCTGCATATTTTCATTCCAAGTTTGACTGCAGGATAAGGGAACGTGTGTACAAACTGGGGCGAGTGTGGGCAGGATGGAACACCCGGAGGGGAGGCTCTCAGTTGGGGAGCGGAGGGAAAACACAGAGTCCTTTCATGGGCCGTTAGATGGGGTGCTCCATGGGCTGGAGGCCTCCACTCATCTAAACCAGGGAGTTGGAGTCAGAGGGCTGGGACCTTTCTACACCAGAGGGCAGAGTTGTGGAATAAGTTTTTGGGGAAGGACGGTATAAACGGGGTCCAGAGACAGAAGGGATCATTTGAAGCCCCTGGGATTAAAGGGACAGTGGCTGCATGGTTACAAAATTGGCTAAGGGACAGAGAGTAGTGGTGAATGGTTGTTTTTCAGACTGGAGGGAAATATACAGTGGTGTTCCCCAGGGGTCAGTATTAGGACCACTGCTCTTTTTGATATATATTAATGACTTGCACTTGGGTATTCAGGGTATTTCAAACTTTGCAGATGATACGAAACTTGGAAATGTAGTAAACAATGTGGAGGATAGTAACAGACTTCAGGAGGACATAGACTGGTGGAATGGGCAGACACATGGCTGATGAAATTTAACGCAGAGAAGTGGGAAGTGATACATTTTGGTAGGAAGAATGAGGAGAGGCAACAAAACTAAATGGTACAATTTTAAAGGGAATGCAGGAACAGAGAGACCTGGGGAGTGCACAGACACAAATCCTTGAAGGTGACAAATTGAGAAGGCTGTTTTAAGAAAAAAAGCATCCAGGATCCTGGGCTTTATTAATAGAGGCATCGAGTACGAAAGCAAGGAAGTTATACTAAACCTTTATAAAACACTGGTTAGGCCTCAGCTGGAGTATTGTGTCCAATTCTGGGCACCACACTTTAGGAAGGATGTCAAGGCCTTGGAGAGGGTGCAGAGGAGATTTACTAGAATGGTACCAGGGATGAGGGATTTCAGTTATGTCGAGAAACTGGGATTGTTCTCTTTAGAGCAGAGAAGGTTACGGGGAGATTTAATAGAGGTGTTCAAAATTATGAAGGGTTTTAATAGATTAAATAAGGAGAAACTATTTCCATTGGCAGAAGGGTTGGTAACCAGAGGACACAGATTTAAGGTAATTGGCAAAAGAACCAGATGGCGATGAGGGTTTTATTTTACGCAGCGAGTTATGATCTGGAATGAGCTGCCTGAAAGGGCAGTGGAAGCAGATTTAATAATAACTTTCAAAAGGGAATTGGATAATCACTGAAAGGAAACATTTGCAGGGCCATGGGGAAAGGGCAGGGGAGTGGGACTAATGGGACAGCTCTTTCAAAGAGCCAGCACAGGCACGATGGGCCGAGAGGCCTCCTGTGCTGTAAGATTCTAGGTGATGGGATTGACCTGTTAGGAAGGGACAGGGTGTCAGTTGTGGACAGAGTGACGCTCCCATGAAAGGCCTGCCATGTCCCTGCTCTCACCTGAGCTGTTTAGCGAGAGAGGATCCAGGATGGGGATTCGGGGGAGGGATTGACCCCAGGCATCAACCAAAGGCCAGACTCGGAGCAGCAGTGACCCAGGAGCAGGGAAACGGTGCTCGGGGCAGCAAGGTGAAAGGAAGAGGGAGGGCTGCCTTCATTGAAGTGACCTTAGTGCAGATTGAATCCACTCCTCCAACCTGTTTGATGAGCCCCTCTCTCTCTCTCCCTCTCCCTCCCGACGTGCAGAGTCCAATGTAAGGAATCGTACAACACCAGGTTATAGTCCAACAATTTTATTTTAAAATCACAAGCTTTCGGAGATTATCCCCTTCGTCAGGTGAATGAGTGGAAGGTTCTCAAATCGCATATCTTCTATTAGGCTGGGACAGCATCACACCAATCAAAAGATGTCGTTGTTGTTCAAACAGGCCAGTCACGGTGAACAGCACGTCCCAGTACACTGGAGAACAGCGTCCACGACACCACACAACCCTGCCACGGCAACCTCTGCAAGACATGCCAGATCATCGACACGGATACCACCATCACACGAGAGGACACCACCCACCAGGTACATGGTTCATACTCCTGTGACTCGGCCAACGTTGTCTACCTCATACGTTGCAGGAAAGGATGCCCCGGAGCATGGTACATTGGCGAGACCATGCAGACACTGCGACAACGGAAGAACGGACACCGCACAACAATCGCCAGACAGGAGGGTTCCCTCCCAGTCGGGGAACACTTTAGCAGTCATGGACATTCAGCCACCGATCTTCGGGTAAGCGTTCTCCAAGGCGGCCTTCGAGACACACGACGACGCAAAATCGTCGAGCAGAAATTGATAGCCAAGTTCCGCACCCATGAGGACGGCCTCAACCGGGATCTTGGGTTCATGTCACGCTACACGTTACCCCACCAGCAAGGGGGGAAAAAAACTTATCTGTTTTTAATATTCTCTCTCTCTCTGCCTTTCGGGTCTCTTTCTCTCTGTCTGTGTAATTTGACACAATGTGTATTCAGTGTACTGGGACCGACTGTTTTCCGTGGCTAATCTGTCTGAACACCAACGACACCTTTGATTGGTGTGATGGTGTCCCAGCCTAATACAAGATATGCGATTTGAGAACCTCATTCACTGCTCACCTGGCGAAGGAGATAATCTCCGAAAGCTTGTGATTTTAAAATAAAATTGTTGGACGATAACCTGGTGTTGTAAGATTCCTTACATTAATTGAACCCGTCACTTGCAACATTTAAGAAAACGAAATTAATAAAGGTTACCGTAAAAAATATTTTCTGGAGCATCTACGCAGTGTGTTTGTGCCGGTTCAAATGGCACAAAGAGCTGGGGTTTCAGTTTATTTTATTATCCTTGGTCCAAACTCACTCTCCCTGCTTCTAATGTCTTTGCTTCTCGTCCAGATATTAAGATCATCAATGGCGGCTGCAGCACCCAGCATGCAGCGCGGTGCGGATTGTGCCCTATCTGAATCAGTGGAGCCCAGTGCGCAGGCGCAGTAGTGACTCATAATCGGTCAGTGTGTCCTGAGCATGCGCGGCCAGTCGAGGCTGCGGGAGGAGCGCGTTCGGTGCAGGTCAGAGGATCGGAGCAAGAGGCTCAATAAACCCCGGGGCCCGGGTCCGGGCTCAGGCCCAGGCTCAGGCTTTACAAACCCCGAGTGCGGCCCCAGACCCGAATATAAAACAGTGAACATTATCCCCCCCTCACTACCCGCCGGGAAATGAAGGGGAAATGGGGATCGGTCAGGGAGCGTCTGTAAATGAAGGAGAAATGGTGATCGGTCAGGGAGCGTCTGTAAATGAAGGAGAAATGGTGATCGGTCAGGGAGCGTCTGTAAATCAAGGAGAACTGGTGATCGGTCAGGGAGCGTCTGTAAATGAAGGAGAAATGGTGAACGGTCAGGGAGCATCTGTAAATGATGGAGAAATGGTGATCGGTCGGGGAGAGTCTGTAAATGAAGGAGAAATGGGGATCGGTCAGGGAGCGTCTGTAAATCAAGGAGAACTGGTGATCGGTCAGGGAGCGTCTGTAAATGAAGGAGAACTGGTGAACGGTCAGGGAGCATCTGTAAATGATGGAGAAATGGTGATCGGTCGGGGAGCTTCTGTAAATGAAGGAGAAATGGTGAACGGTCAGGGCACGTCTGTAAATGAAGGAGAAATGGTGATCGGTTGGGGAGCGTCTGCAAATGAAGGAGAAATGGTGATCGGTCGGGGAGAGTCTGTAAATGAAGGAGAAATGGTGATCGGTCGGGGAGAGTCTGTAAATGAAGGAGAAATGGTGATCGGTCAGGGAGCGTCTGTAAATGAAGGAGAAATGTTGAACGGTCAGGGAGCATCTGTAAATGATGGAGAAATGGTGATCGGTCGGGGAGAGTCTGTAAATGAAGGAGAAATGGTGATCGGTTGGGGAGAGTCTGCAAATGAAGGAGAAATGGTGATCGGTCAGGGAGCGTCTGTAAATGAAGGAGAAATGGTGAACGGTCAGGGAGCGTCTGTAAATGAAGGAGAAATGGTGATCGGTCAGGGAGCATCTGTAAATGATGGAGAAATGGTGATCGGTCGGGGAGCGTCTGTAAATTAAGGAGAAATGGTGAACGGTCAGGGAGCGTCTGTAAATGAAGGAGAAATGGTGATCGGTCGGGGAGAGTCTGTAAATGAAGGAGAAATGGTGAACGGTCAGGGAGCGTCTGTAAATGATGGAGACATGGTGATCTCTATATCTTCAGTCATCCAGGGAGCTCTAGCTTTGGATGCCGTTCCTTTCCTCATCGTGGGAATCTGTCCACTCTGTACCCAAACCCACTCCTCCTTGAAGGCCTCCCACTGTTCAATTACTGTTCTGCCTGCCAATTTTTGATTCCAATCCACCTGGACAAGATCCCTTTTTAACTCACTGGAATTAGCCCTCCTCCAGTTAAGAATTTTCACATTTGACTGTCCCCTGTCCTTTTCCATAACTGTTATAAACCAAATGAGATTATGATCATTGCTGCCCCACTGAAACATGCTCCACCTGCCCCACTTCATTCTCCACACCGAGCCCACTGCTGTACTCACACTCACGCTCTCACACTCTCTCTCACCCTTTCACTCATGGTTTAGGGCCACTGAAAGATGATGCGATGGGTTTGGATTCCAGCACAGGGTGGAGGGAGAGTGTGTGGGACGGGGATTTTCAGCTTTGAGTAATGAGAGAGGAAATAATGTTCCACAGAAAGTCGAGTTATCTGATCTGAATTTCTATCCTGTACTTACAGTGATAACTTTTATAAACTCCTTTTACAGGGGAGGATTTGCAGAGGGAGACTCAAACCAAAGATCACGTCAAGATCTGACAGAGTCACTCGATTCATCAGGACCTGAATATCATCGGCCTTTGAATGTGGAAGGAGAAATGTTTGTCTGTTCTATCTGTGGGAGAAGATTTCAAACATCAGTGTGAGTGGGAAAGCACCGAGACACACACACCCGAGTGAGAGTGTTCCAGTGCACTGACTGTGGAAAGAGCTTTAACCAGTTACACAGCCAGAAAAAACACCGCACCATTCACAGCGGGGAGAAACCGTACACGTGTTCTGTGTGTGGACGAGGTTTCAACTGATCGTCCAACCTGGAGAGACACAAGGACACCCGGACCACGGAGAAACCGTGGAAATGTGGGGACTGTGGGAAGGGATTCAGTTACCCTTCAGAGCTGGAAACTCATCGACGCCGTCACACTGGGGAGAGGCCATTCACCTGCTCCGTGTGTGGGAAGGGATTCGCTCAGTCATCCGGCCTCCTGACACACCAGCGAGTTCACTCTGGGGAGAGACCTATTAAATGTTCTGACTGTGAGAAGAGGTTTAAATGCAAAAGGAATCTGCTGACACACCAACGTACCCACACTGGGGAGAGGCCGTTCACCTGCTCCGTGTGTGGGAATAGATTCACTCAGTCATCCACCCTGCTGACACACCAGCGAGTTCACTCTGATGAGAGACCTTTTAAATGTTCTGACTGTGCGAAGAGGTTTAAAAGCAATATTGAACTGTTGAGACACCATCGTACTCACAGTGCGGAGAGGCCGTTCACCTGCTCCGTGTGTGGGAAGGGATTCACTCGGTCATCACACTTTCTGTCACACCAGCGAGTTCACACTGGGGAGAGGCTGTTCACCTGCTCAGTGTGTGGGAAGGGATTCACTCAGTCATCGACCCTGCTGACACACCACCGTGTTCACACTGGGGAGAGGCCGTTCACCTGCTCAGTGTGTGGGAAGGGATTCACTCAGTCATCGACCCTGCTGACACACCACCGAGTTCACACTGGGGAGAGGCCGTTCACCTGCTCAGTGTGTGGGAAGGGATTCACTCAGTTATCGACCCTGCTGACACACCAGCGAGTTCACACAGAGGAGAGGCCGTTCTCCTGCTCCGTGTGTAAGAAGAGATTCATTCGGTCATCACAGCTTCTGAAACACCAGCGAGTTCACACTGAGTGACCATTAAATGTTCCGACTGTGGGAAGAGATTTAAAATCAGAAACGAACTGCTGAGACATCGACGCACTCACACTGGGGAGAGACTGTTCACCTGCTCCGTGTGTGGGAAGAGATTCACTCGATCATCCCACCTTCTGAAACATTAACTTGTTGACACTATTGAGTGACCTTTTAATGCAGTGACTGTGAGAAGAGCTTTAAAAGTAGAAATGAACTGCTGACACATCAACGCATGCCCATTGGTTGAGAGACTGTTCACCTGCTCCGTGTGTGGGAAGGGATTCACTCAGTCATCACACGTGCTGAGACACCAGCGAGTTCATGAAATGAGCAGGTCCAACGAGCCGGTCTGTAACACAGGCCAATGACTCAGTGCAGCTCGTTACCCAGTCACTGGGCTCCGTTATAGCCTCTCCTGTCAGTAACACACAAAGAGAAATTGTAAATCTGAAACAGAAAGAGATAATGTATAACACTTCATGTCAACCACCAGTTTTTCCCTCTTTCCGGCTTTTAAAACAATCTGTTTCACAGTTTGTCAAACCCGAAACAGCCTCTGGGATTTGCTGATTGAGAATTTCAGTGGAAATTGGGACCGTTATTCATTATCGGAACAAATATCCCCGCTGAGGTTTCAGGATTGTTACTGGTTTATTTATATCAGTGAGTGACCGATTTTAAACTAGTTGAGGGTCTAAACCTCAGGTCAGAGCCTGGGATAGACAAGAGATTCTTCAATGTATCAAGTTAAATTACACTGATTCCACCAACACTGGACATCACATCCCTCAAACATTGTTACCTGTTACTGTATAAAACTGGTGAGGGTGGAAATGGGAAATAACTGAAAAAAACTTCATTGTTTCAAAGTTACTTCTGATCATTATTATTATACAAACATTCTACAGCCGGTCCCTTAAAAAGGACCCAATATCAAACCAGTCCCCAGTCCTTGGGCCTGTGCCGATGTTGTGATTTGCACCCGCTTCTGACTGACTTGGTATCAGACGCACTCCCGTCAACAGTAAACGGATGGAGCCGGATCCATAAGAGAAAAATGAGGACCGACCTCCGCGGTTCTCCCAGAGTGCGGGAGGCGGAGTAACAGCAGCAGACAGAGAGATCTCTCTGAACCAGCCGCTGCCGCCGGAGAGAAGCGAGTCCCGTTCCGAGCCGTGTCTGTCAGGCGCCCGCTGACCCTCTCTTCACTGAAGGGGACCGATTCAGCACCAACTCACACACCCACCATTGGATCATTGAATCACCTTCAACACCTGAATTACATCACCACTTAATCCTCTATACACGAGGAAATACAAACCTTGTCCATGCAACCTGTCCTCATAATGTAACCATTTTAGCCCCGGTATCATTCTGGTCTTTCTGCGCTGCACCTCCTGCAAGGCCAATATATCCTTCCTGAGGTCTGGTGCCCAGGACTGAATGCCGTACTCTGAATGTGGCCTTAGCAGAGTTTATAGAATTCTAACATAAATTCCACCCTTTTGAATTCCAGTTCCCTTGAGATAAAGGCCGACATTCCATTAGCCATTTTAATTATTTTTTGCACCTGTCTGCCAACTCTTCCTGATTTCCCGAAGTATCTCTGCTCACCCACAGTTCCTGGCTTCTCACCATTTTGAAAATACTCTGATTTATCTTGCTTCGGGCCAAAGTGGATGGCCTCACACTTCCCCAGATTGAAACTTTGAACACTCTGGGGCTCTTTTGTTTCGAAAAGAGAAGGCTGAGGGTGACCTGATACAGGACTTTAAGATTATGCAAGGGTTTGATAGGTCAGATGTAGATAAGGTGTTTGTACTTTTGGGAGTGGGGACATCAAAACTTGGGGTCATGAATATAATAGTCATCAATAAATCCAATCTGGCATTCAAGAGAAACATATTTATCCAGAGAGGCGTTAGAATGTGCAGCTCGCTCCCACACGGAGTCGTTAAGGCGAATCGCATGGATGCATTTACGGTGAAGCGAGATAAACACATGGAGGAGAAAGGAATATTCGGGTTTGCTCATCGGGTTAGATGAAGAGGGGTTGGAGGAGGCTCGTCTGCAGCATAAACACCGGTATAGTCTCGTTGGGCCGAATTGCCTGTTTCTGTGATGTACATTCGATGTAATTCTCTGTAAGCTCCATCTGACACAGTTTTACCAACTCACTGAATCTATCAATTTCCTTTTATAACTTTATGCTCCCATCTACACTACTCACTGCGCCAACCTTGGTGTCGTCGACAAACCTGGATATACCGCTCTCTATTCCTTTATCTGCCTCATTTATGCAGATCCCTGGGGGACACCACTAATCAAATCCTGTCAATTTGAGTACATACCTATTAACCCTACTCTCTGTCCCCAACTCCAAATCAACTCCCTCCCCATGTCAATGGGTTGCTTTGAATTCCACATGTTCTCATTTCTGTTAACAGTCTCTGATGTTAAACCTTATCGAATGCCTCTGGAAGTCAATATACACATAACCCCCATAGACACTCCATTATTTACCACATTAGTTACATCTTCAAAAAGGTCAACTAGTTTCGTTAGACTTGACTAACACTTTACAAATCCATGCTGGCTCTCTCTGATCAATTCAGGATTATCCAAGTGCTCAGTCATTCTTTCCCTAATAACGGATACTGGTAACTTCCCCACAACAGACGTCAGACTAATAGGTCTATAATTTCCTGCTTTATCTCTCCTACCCTTCCTATATAATGGAATGACATTTGAAATTTTTCAATCCATGGAACAATTCCTGAATCAAGAGAGTTTTGAACGATCATGACTGAAGCATGTACAATTTCCTCACCTGTTCCCCTTAGTCCCCTGGGATGGTCACCATCAGGTCCTGGAGATTTGTTTATCTTTAGTCTAATTGTTTTCTCCAATACCATTATTTTACTTACACTGAATCCCCTTGATTTATTTTCAGTTTTCCTCGTGTCTCTGGTACATTATCCTCATGCTTTTCTGTGAGTGTCAAAAAAGGCTGCTATTTCCTGATTTTTCAATTACAATATCACCTCCATTTGTCTTTAAGGGGCCCACATTACTCTTAGTCACCCTTCTTTCTCTTAATGTACATGTAAAAACCTTGAAAGTTGTCCTTAATTTCACTCACTAGTTTTTCTCGTTTCCCTCTTTGCACCTTTTACGATTTTTTTTTTAGTTTCAGCACCACAATAAACAACTCTTCACTGTGAAATTTGCTCAATTAGTTCTTCAGTGTCAGAGCGAGAATTGTCCATCCCAAATTTATTTCAAGTAACAAACACAAGCACAAATATTCATTCGTGTATCAAAGCACTGATGGACACAGAAAGATAAACACAGCTTGAAACGCAGTCACTATCGGGATTCACAGGGAAACGGGCAAGCGAAATAGACAAAGATCAAACAGTCTGAACCCACAACAGAATGTGACGTGTAGCTGATAGATATTAATGAGAGGAGGTGGGAAACAGTGCCATGACTTGGCTCCGTGGCTTGGTTGGTTAAAGCGCTTGTTCAGTAAACAAGAGATCCTGGGTTCAACTCCCTTTGTTTAATTCGTGGTGTTTCGTGAATTTTAGACGGAAAAACGCACAGTGCGGTGTTTGTGTTTTGTTCAGGAGCCAACACAGAACTGATCAGGAAGTCTCTTCAAAAATGCCTTTTCATTATACAGACAGCCCTCTCATAGAATGTGTCCGTGACACGTTCTTGTTTCTGGGCTCGTTGAGGTTGGGGGATAATTCTCGATTCGAGGGTCATACCCTGGAGAAGCCCTAATTTAACCCTAGACTTTTGATCTCGATGTGCGGTTCAAACTTTTGCAAAGAGGAAAAATAAATCCCCAAATCACTCCACCTGAATCTCAAGCGCTTTCGGAAGAAGTTCAGTTCAAACAATCAGGACTTTAAAGGCACCTCAATGACCTGCACTTTCATTGAACGAGCTTTGCTTGCAATCGCATTCGACCTTGAAACCGCTCTGGGCTTTCATCTCACTGTAGCAGAGTTTGGCCGCTCTGTGTCTGTGAGCATGTCGGTGACGAGGTTAGCTCTGATATTGGTCGCTTTCAATTTTTAAGATCTCGTCAAGTTCAGGGAAAAGAAACCAAGAATCGAATTGTCCCTGTAAGTGATGAATTGAAGGGATTGGTGCTCCAAGCAGATCTGGAAAATGCGCAGTGCGGTCGCTCAGGAATTCCAAATCCACCCTCTCGCCACTCGGCGATCATATTAACTGAGCTTTACTCTGGCCCAGTGTCACCGCGCTGAAATCGAGTATTTCTCCGGCACGTTTCTCTTAACTTCACAGTTGCTGGTTTAAGAGTGAAGACCGGCTCGTAGGATTTTCACTCCTGCAAGTTTCAACCATTCATTTTGTAAAAGTAAACTGACAGTGGACAGCTGTTCTATTGGTCACTGCAGCCTCAAGGTTTAGCTCAGTGAATTACTGGTTTCGCAGGTGACCTCTTCACTTGTCTCGATGGTGCTATTGGTTAGATTGATTCGAGCCCTTATTTTATTTTTCCTCAGGATTCATCGCCTCAAAGTTCCAGGGTTTCAATGTGTGTTTTGTCTGCAAGAAAATGTACCGTGATCATTGCCGGCTGAGCAGGGCTGATATTCCACCATTTACCCTGTGGACTAAAAAAAACCTTGTGATCGGAGAGCAGGCACATGAAACTTATAAAGGAATGGAACATTGGCTTCACGGAAATCACAATTCATCTTGACAGACAAGATCCTGAAAGGCGAATTCGCTGTGACATGGAGATTTCTGTAGTGAGCGAGACCAGACTGTTTCTATGTTCAGAGAATAAATGGCGCACGCTTTATGTTGGAAAAGCAAAACGGTGGGGATTTTTGTCATAGCCCGATACCTTTCGTGTTGTATCAATTGTCCCTCGTTGCGTTACTTTCATCTTGATCGCATAACCAGTTAGGGCGTTCTTGTGATAAATGGCGACAATTGCCTGCTTTGATAAATTTAACAACGGCTGCACCAGATTCCTGGCGTCAAAAACACTGAACTTTTAATCCCACTCTTCAGATACAGTCTGTAAAATAATGAAATTTCATCACATGAAATGCACAAAAATCAAAGATTCCAACCACTCGCTGTGTAAAGAAGTTCTTACTCATGTCACCTTTGCTTCTTTTGCCAATCACCTTAAATCTATGCCCTTTGGTTCATGTCCGTTCCGCCAATGGGAACAGTTTCACTCTATCTACTCTGTCAAGGCCCTTCATGATTTTGAATATGTCTGTCAAATCTCCTCTCAGCCTTCTCAGTTCCAAGGAGAACAATCCCAGCTTCTTCAGTCTATCCACGTAATTTAAGTCCCTCATCCCTGGAATCATTCCAGTAAATCTCCTCTGCACCCTCTCAAGGCCTTCACATCCTTCCAAAAGTGCACTGCCCAGAACGGGACACAATACTTCATTTGTGGCCGAAATAGTGTTTTATGAAGGTTCATCATGACTTCCTTGTTTTCTAATGTATGCCCTCTTCATAAAGCCCAGGACCCCGTCTGCTTTTTAAACCGCTTTCTCAACCTGCCCTGCTACTTTCAAGGATTTCTGCACATATACCCCAAGATCCCTCTGTTCCTCTGACCCTTTCAGAATTGTGCCCTCTAGTTTATATTGCCTCTCCTCGTTTTTCCTCCCGAAATGCATCACCTCGCATTTTTCCGTGTTAAACTTCATCTGCCACGTGTCTGTCCATGCCACCGGCGTGTCCATATCCTCTTCAAGTCTATCATATAGAACCATAGAATCATAGAAGTTACAACATGGAAACAGGCCCTTTGGCCCAACATGTCCATGTCGCCCAGTTTATACCACCAAGCTAGTCCCAATTTCCTGCACTTGGCCCATATCCCTCTATACCCATCTTACCCATGTAACTGTCCAAATGCTTTTTAAAAGACAAAATTGTACCCGCCTCGACTACTGCCTCTGGCAGCTCGTTCCAGACACTCACCACCCTTTGAGTGAAAAAATTGCCCCTCTGGACCCTTTTGTATCTCTCCCCTCTCACCTTAAATCTATGCCCCCTCGTTATAGACTCCCCTACCTTTGGGAAAAGATTTTGACTATCTACCTTATCTATGCCCCTCATTATTTTATAGACTTCTATAAGATCACCCCTTAACCTCCTACTCTCCAGGGAAAAAAGTCCCAGTCTGTCTAACCTCTCCCTGTAAGTCAAACCATCAAGTCCCGGTAGTATCCGAGTAAATATTTCCTGCACTCTTTCTAGTTTAATAATATCCTTTCTATAATAGGGTGACCAGAACTGTACACAGTACTCCAAGTGTGGCCTCACCAATGCCCTGTACAACTTCAACAAGACATCCCAACTCCTGCATTCAATGTTCTGACCAATGAAACCAAGCATGCCGAATGCCTTCTTCACCACCCTATCCACCTGTGACTCCACTTTCAAGGAGCTATGAACCTGTACTCCTAGATCTCTTTGTTCTATAACTTTCCCCAACGCCCTACCATTAACGGAGTAGGTCCTGGCCCGATTCAATCTACCAAAATGCATCACCTCACATTTATCTAAATTAAACTCCATCTGCCATTCATCGGCCCACTGACCCAATTTATCAAGATCCTGTTGCAATCCTAGATAACCTTCTTCACTGTCCACAATGCCACCAATCTTGGTGTCATCTGCAAACTTACTAACCATGCCTCCTAAATTCTCATCCAAATCATTAATATAAATAACAAATAACAGCGGACCCAGCACCGATCCCTGAGGCACACCGCTGGACACAGGCATCCAGTTTGAAAAACAACCCTCTACAACCACCCTCTGTCTTCTGTCGTCAAGCCAATTTTGTATCCAATTCGCTACCTCACCTTGGATGCCATGAGATTTAACCTTATGTCACAACCTACCATGCGGTACCTTGTCAAAGGCTTTGCTGAAGTCTATGTAGACCACGTCCACTGCACAGCCCTTATCTATCTTCTTGGTTACCCCTTCAAAAAACTCAATCAAATTCGTGAGACATGATTTTCCTCTCACAAAACCATGCTGACTGTTCCTGATTAGTCCCTGCCTCTCCAAATGCCTGTAGATCCTGTCCCTCAGAATACCCTCTAACAACTTACCCACTACAGATGTCAGGCTCACCGGTCTGTCGTTCCCAGGCTTTTCCCTGCCGCCCTTCTTAAACAAAGGCACAACATTTGCTACCCTCCAATCTTCAGGCACCTCACCTGTAGTGGTGGATGATTCAAATATCTCTGCTAGGGGACCCGCAATTTCCTCCCTAACCTCCCATAACGTCCTGGGATACATTTCATCAGGTCCCGGAGATTTATCTACCTTGATGCGCGTTAAGACTTCCAGCACCTCCCTCTCTGTAATATGTACACTCCTCAAGACATCACTATTTATTTCAACAAGTTCCCTAACATCCATGCCTTTCTCAACCGTAAATACCGATGTGAAATATTCATTCAGGATCTCACCCATCTCTTGTGGTTCCGCACATAGATGACCTTGTTGATCCTTAAGAGGCCCTACTCTCTCCCTAGTTACTCTTTTGCCCTTTATGTATTTGTAGAAGCTCTTTGGATTCTCCTTTGCCTTATCTGCCAAAGCAATCTCATGTCCCCTTTTTGCCCTCCTGATTTCTCTCTTAACTCTGCTCCGGCAATCTCTATACTCTTCAAGGGATCCACTTGATCCCAGCTGCCTATGCATGCAATATGCCTCCTTCTTCTTTTTGACAAGGGCCTCAATCTCCCGAGTCATCCAAGGTTCCCTACTTCTACCAGCCTTGCCCTTCACTTTATAAGGAATGTGCTTACCCTGAACCCTGGTTAACACACTTTTGAAAGCCTCCCACTTACCAGACGTCCCTTTGCCTGCCAACAGACTCTCCCAATCAACTTCTGAAGGTTCCAGTCTAATACCATCAAAATTGGCCTTTCCCCAATTTAGAATTTTAACTTTTGGGCCAGACCTATCCTTCTCCATAGCTATCTTAAAACTAATGGAATTATGATCACTGGTCCCAAAGTGATCCCTCACTAACACTTCTGTCACCTGCCCTTCCTTATTTCCCAAGAGGAGGTCAAGTTTTGCCCCCTCTCTAGTCGGGCCATCCACATACTGAATGAGAAATTCCTCCTGAATACACTCAACAAATTTCTCTCCATCCAAGCCCCTAATGCTATGGCTGTCCCAGTCAATGTTGGGAAAGTTAAAGTCCCCTACTATTACCACCCTATTTTTCTTGCAGCTGTCTGTAATCTCCTTACATATTTGCTCCTCAATTTCCCGTTGACTATTTGGGGGTCTGTAGTACAATCCTATCAAAGCGATCTCTCCCTTCTTATTTTTCAGTTCTACCCATATAGACTCAGTGGGCGAACCCTCGGATATATCCCCTCTCACGACTGCCGTGATGTTCTCCCTAATCAAGAACGCAACTCCCCCTCCTCTCTTACCTCCTGCTCTATCTTTCCTATAGCATCTGTACCCTGGAACATTGAGCTGCCAGTCCTGCCCCACCTCACTGTTCTCTACCCTTCCAAGTTTTGTGTCATCTGCAAATTTTGATATTGTACCCTTTACTCCCAAGTCCAAGTCATTAATATATATCAAGAAAAGTAGTGGTCCCAGCACCGACCCCTATGGAACACCATTGCCCACCTCCCTCCAGTCCGAAAAACAACCATTCACCACAACTCTCTGTCTCCTGTCATTTAGCCAGTGCTGCATCCATATTGCTATTGCACCCTTTATTCCATGGGCTGCAATCTTGATAGCAAGCCTACCACGTGGCACTTTATCAAACGCTTTTTGAAAGTCCATGTACACCACGTCAACTGCATTGACCTCATCTACCCTCTCTGTTACCTCATCAAACTACTCTATCAAGTTGGTTAAACACGATTTGCCTTTAACAAATCCGTGCTGGAATTCCCTGAGCAATCCACACTCGTCCAAGTGACTGTTAATTCTGTCCCGGATTATCATTTCCAAAACTTTCCCCATCACCGAGGTTAAACTGACTGGCCTATAGTTGCTGGGTTTATCTTTACACCCTTTTTTTGAACAAGGTTGTAACATTTGCGATTCTCCAGTCTTCCGGCACCATCCCCATATCGAAGGATGTCTGGAAGATTATGGCCAGTACCTCTCCAATTTCCCCCTTTACTTCCCTCAGCATCCTCGGGTGCATCCCATCTGGATCAGGTGACTTATCTATTTTAAGTACAGCAAGCCTTTCTAGTACCTCTTCTTTCTCATTTTTTAGCCCATCCAGTATCTTAACTATATCTTCCTTTATCAAGAATCTGGCAGCATCTTCTTCCTTGGTAAAGAACAATGCGAAGTACTCATTTAGTACCTCAGGCCATGCCCACTGCCTCCATGAGTAGATCTCCTTTATGGTCCCGAATCGTCCCCGCCCCTCCTCTTACTACCCGTTTACTGTTAACATGTCTGTAGAAGACTTTTTGATTCCCTTTTATGTTTTCCGCGATTCTTATACTCTCTCTTTGCCCCTCTTATTTCCTTTTTCACTTCCCCTCTGAACTTTCTATAGTCTCTCTGGTTGGTACTTGTGTTATCAACCTGACACCTGTCATAGGCCACTTTTCCCCGCTTCATCTTACTCTCTATCTCTCTTATTATCCAGGGAGCTCTGGCTTTAGTTGCCCTACCTTTCTACCTCGTTGGAATGTACCTTCTCTGTACCCAAATCATCTTTTTAAAAGCCGCCCACTGCTCAATTATAATTTTGCCTGACAATCTTTAATTCCAATTTACCGGGGCCAGATCTGTTCTCATCCCACTGAAATTGACCCTCCTCCAATTGAGTACTTTTACTTTAGAGTGGACAGTGTCCATTTCCATAGCTATTCCATTCCTTATGATACTGATCGCTGCTCCCTAAATGCTCCCCCACTGACACTTGCTCCACTTGGCCCGCCTCATTCCCTTGCACAAAGTCCAGCAATGCCTCCTTCCTCAGTGGGCCAGAAACGTACTGGTCGAGAAAGTTATCCTGAACACATTTCAAAAATTCCTCACCTTCTTTGTGCCTTATATTATTGTTATCCCAGTCTATATTAGGATAGTTGAAATTCCCGGTTATTACTATTTTATGGCTTTTGCACCTCTCTGTAATTTCCCTGCAAATTTGCTCCTCTATATCCGTCCCACTGGCTGTTGGCCCATAGAATACACCAAGTAGTGTAATCGCATCTCTATTGTTCCTTAACTCGAACTCAGTACCCAGGAGAAATTGCCTAGTTCCTGGGAACTTTGTATCAAGCAGAAGTTAGCAGCAAAAAGTGTTCGTGGTGGGACTGAGAAATGCTTTAACAGCCGGCACCCTGTGAAACAGAGCTCCAAGTATCGGTTTAAATAAAGTCCTGAACTGACAGAGCGGCGGGCAGATGAGGATTGAATTAAATCCCAATTCACTGAATCTAAACAAGGTTTAAATAAGTGAACCTGTCAGGAGTGGGATTCCTGAGCTTGTGTGTGAGCTGAAACTGGATCGGTCCCGTTCTGTAAAGACTGAATGGCAGGCGGCTCCCAGACAGGGCTCAGGCCGGGACTGGCAGCTCTCCGCTGGGAACGGCTGGATTGGAGAGCGGGGCTCCTGCGGTGTTGCTGCTGCTGCTTCCGCCTCTTCGAGTCCCTGTGGCGGTCGGTACCGATCTCCCTCCTATGGATCCGGCTCCAGCTGCTCACTATGGACCTCGTGGCGCAACGGTAGCGCGTCTGACTCCAGATCAGAAGGATGCGTGTTCGAATCACGTCGGGGTCATTGCATTTTCGCAACGTTTCAGTGTCACTCTGTTTTATCGCGGGGGAGTCTTTCAGGGATGGTCTGTTCACTGTGTGTAAAATAATATTGATCACAGAATGAACACACCACAGAAGGAGGCCATTCGACCCATCAATCCCTTACCTGCCTTTTGTAAGACCAATCCCATTGGTCCCATTCCCCGTCCCTTTCCCCGTGGCCCTGCATTTTCCCCTTCAAGTATTTATCAAATTCCTTTTTAAAAGCCACGATTGAATCTGCTTCCACCACCCTTTCAGGCAGCGCATTACAGATCATAACCATTCGCTGCGTAAAAAGATTTTCCTCATGTCGCCTTTGGTTCTTTTGCCAATCACCTCAAATCTGTGCCCTCTGGTTCTCGACACGTCCGCCAATGAGAACAGCTTCTCTTTATTAACTTTATCTGAACCCTTCATGACTTTGAACACTTCTATCAAATCTCCTCTGAACCTTCTCTGCTCTGAGGAGAACAACCCCAGCACGGCGTAAATGCGGTCAATTAGCTCCAATTTATTTATTTGGGCATTAAACAAAATGTGAAAGACTGGCGAGGCGTTGTGCGAACGGAGCTCACTGCTTTAAGACAATAAATCCAATCACTGCGTGGGCGCTGGGTTCAAATCTCACTACTGATAGAATTTCTGGCAATGTGCATTTTGACCTGTTCGCAGAAAACCCGATTGTCGTGCGATGGAGCAGAGGATGTGAAAGAAGCTGAAAGTGGAAGTGCAGATATTAGTTTCATCACAGTGACTGGACACGTTTCCACAGGTTCGGGCCTCTCACCTTAATATTCTTTCCAGCAGAGTGGGACAGGTGATCAGAGTGACCGGGCTCCAGCGGCGCAATCGGTCAGTGCGCGGTTCTTATATGACAGGACAGGGTCGGGAAATACCGAGGTTGTTAATTCGAGTCTCACCGAGATCAAACAATCCTTTTGCTTGTGAACATTTCGACCGGAGTTGAAGGTACAATTAGTTTGTTCCAAAATGCATCTACTTATTTGTATTGCCATGTGGTTCCTCCGGTCTGCGCTGTTGTAATAGCAGATGAGATGTTCAGTATTCCTTGTTTACAGGAGGGAGGCTGTTGTTTTGGAGACACAAACTATGATTTTGAACCATCCACAAATCGTGGGATTTAACTGGAGCTTTAAACCAGCGCCTGAGACCGCTCAGCCAGGATACTTTCCAACCTGCACTTCAGGAGCTAGTTTTACAGGAATAGAATTACTACAAGCAAGAATTCTACCCCTCCAGCACCAATGCTCACACGGCAGCAGGATGCATGTGTCCAGTTAGAAACCTGTCTGAAGGAACATTCAGTCTGACAGAGCCGGAAGTCCAGCAGATTGACTTTCGGTCTGAGCAGATGTTGAGTCTCCTCCTTGAGAGATTTTGCGCGGTTTTGCTGCAAAATTTCACTTCCCAGCTCCTGATCCGTGAACGAAAATCCAACTCTGGTGGGACTCGAACCCACAACCTTTGAATGTCCCCTCCGATTATTAAGTAGAAGTCCAACACGCTATCCATTGCGCCACAGAGTCAGTTATGCAACGTGAGGGAGAGCGGGGATCCTGTGCTGTGGTTGAGGCGGTCAGGCTGCTCCTCTTTCCGCCTTTCACATTCCGAGAGCCGCGGCGGCAGTCTGCACCGATCGCCCGCCAATGGATCCGGCTCCAGCCGCTTGTTGTGGGCCTGGTGCAAGAACAGTCGCGTCTGACTCCACATCAGAAGGCTGCGTGTTTTGAACCAGGTTGAAATCACAGCATTTTCACTGTGTCTCAGGGTCCTGCCGACTGATTTTAGATCGGGACAGTGTTTTAGCGATGGGATGTTCAGTGTTTGTGCAATGATACATTAATGAGCTTTTTGTTCTGTTACTTTGTATTTACACCCTCTCCAGTTTTATGTAGAAACAGTTAACAATGTTTAAGGGATGTGGTGTGCAGTGTTTGTGGAATCAGTGTAATTAAATTTGATACTTTCATCTGTTCCTTCTCCAACCCAGACTCTTATCATTAGATTTGTAGTTTCACCCTGTTTAAAATAGGTTACTCAGTGATAGAAATAAATCAGTAACAACCCCGAAACCTCAGCGGGTATATTTGTTCCAATACCTTGTGATGGTCTCGATTTCCATTTAAAATTTCAATCAGCAATTCCCAACGGGTGTTTTGGGTTTGACAAACTAATTTAAGTACTTGACTGGTTCCTGGAAATGATCCAGTGGGGATTTCCTCACCGGTACAGATATAGAAATAAATACATTCCATCATTTCACAAATGACAGTTGTGTAAATAAATATATCGCGATCTGTAAGATGGAAAAGCAGCTCTTCATGTTCATAAAAAAATTTCCACATTTTATTTTATTAATCCACTTACGTTTCAATGTAGATCATATATTCAGAGCATCCCTCTAAACTTAAAGAATGGTAAAACAATTGCAGATTTTACAAACACATAACACGCTATCGTATAAGTAAGATTAATCCCTACTTTGTGAAACTTGTATTCTAATTGTCTTTATGATGTTAAGAAAAATATTTCTAGATGTACATCCCCAACTTAACGGAGAAACTAAGATGTAAACCAAAAGGATTTTTCAAAAACTATTTGGGGCGATATTCTCAGTTCCCCTTCTCCTTTCTTTAATTGTTACCTTTTGCTAATTGTTCATCTTGATCCGTTTGCTTCATTTTTTTCTCAGTCATTTATGGTGAATTTTCTATCTGTTAACATTCTTAAATATTTGATTTGTTTGTTCCTTTCCTCTTGACTTGTGATTTGTTGACCTCCAGGTTAAAGTGTGAAACAGAAATGTGTTTATATTCAGGCGTGACTCTGAAGTGTGAGACCGAGAGGTGATGCCGGATGTGTGACCGAGAGAACAACTGCTGGAGGCGGAACTGTCCGTAACCTAACATACCCCCTGTGGCATTGCTCATGGTGGGTCGGATGACAATGTTTTATATTGACTGAACGGCTATGTATATAACACACAACGGATTTTACTGCTGCTTTAACTCCACAAAGTATAATCACCATAAATGACCAAAGTCTCAGATCAGTTAGAATTGAATTACTGTTGGTGAGGGGAGTTTGTACATTGGAAGGAGTTTATATATTTACAGCTCCAGGTAAACCTGCAAACCTCCCTCGCCTGTAGGTTACGTCACCATGATGTTTCGACCTTCCTTTGCGCTTCTGGTCTTCTGAAGTGTGATTGAACCTGACCAAAAGTTTCCTATAATTAGTGAGGAAGGAAGGTATCAGTGTAAATGGGAGATATAAACGTGGATATTTCGCTGGGTACCATGGGAACCAGATACACTGCTCATTCCAGTTAATTGTCCAGCAGCAAACAGAAATCATTCTCTTCAACTGTACTCGCCCGAAGGAAAAGGAAACAAACAAAACTGCTCAGTTCTTTGTTTTAGCTTCTTCTGTTGGTTTACGTTCACTCACCGAGAAAGTGACAGAGAGACTGAGAGATTGGATTGGCTTTTTTCACTTTATAATCTATTATACTTTGTACTTATTGTTAGAGACGGTTCCATCCCAACAATCCTGTGCCTGACCTTCTCATTGATACTCAGATGTGTTCAAAATGAGTTTCAACCAATTTTACAAAAGCTGAACAGCGAAAACTGCTCTGAAACGAGCTTCGCTTCGCAACTTTTAATAGAGATTCGGTTGCTGGTTGTAAGTAAAGAAGTTTGTACAATCAGCCCTCTCGAGCAATATCCTCAAAAGGTGTTTCGGACACATTGTATGAGAGGTCCGCCTGTACAGTGCAGGAACATTGACATACTGCAGATCTGGAATCCTTTCCTTGTTGGCTCCGGAACTAATACAAATACCGCTCTGTGTTATTTTGTTGCTTAATTCACAAATTGGGTAAATATCACAGAGGAGGCTGAAGACAAAAAAGGCCCCGACCAAACGGGCACTTTGAGCAGCTCAGCCACGGAGCCAAATCAAACTGCAAATTCACCACCTCCTCTCACTGATACCTGTCAGATACCCGCCACTGTCTGGTGGAGTTTGAGGCCGTTTGGTACATTTCTATATCTCTTGTCTATTTCGCTGTGTTTACCGACACTGTCTGCATCTCTCGCTGTGTTCATCTCTCTGTGTCAATCTTTGGGTTGATTCTGAATGAAAAATGAAATCAAACAGATCAGTTGGGCCAGTGGCGCAATGGATAACGCGTCTGACTACGAATCAGAAGATTGTAGGTTCGACTCCTGCCTGGCTCGGATTTATGCAATTTTCCCTCTGACACTGGGGAACGAAGAATCAAATTTCATAATAAAATATTGTTTATGGTGAATCAGCGAAGAAAACATTCCATTTTCAATGATTTCCGTTCAGTTATGTATAGAATGAAACTGTGACCACAACGTGTTTCGAACACGCCGACTTTTAAGTTGATGTCCGGCTCGCTAACATTGCAGCACGAGGTGTGGGCACCGCACTGATAACCTTCAGGTTTATCCGGGCCTTTCAGACACTTCGTGTGACACAAGAGCTTTCCAATCCCCGCCAGCTCCTGGACACCGAGACTTCCGTTCGAAGCAGCATTCACCGCCAGGACCGCTATTCCGCTCCCTTTGCCGGTCTGCATAAAATCCGATGCTAAAATTACAAAGTAGGACGGACAGTATCTGGAAAACAGTTCAACTTTCAGTGTTCAGACTTTGGTGAGAGCTGTGAACAGGACTTTGGGTAAATATAAATTGGGTGTGGATTCGGAGTGCGCTGTTCTGTTATAAACTGCGGGTGTGTATATATGAGTGTGATGTTTCTATATGAACTGTGGGAGCGTATATATGAGTGCGATGTTTATATATGAACTGTGGGTGTGTATATATGAGTGTAATGTTTATATATGAACTGTGGGTGTGTACATATGAGTGTGATGTTTATATATGAACTGTGGGGTGTATATATGAGTGTGATGTTTATACATGAACTGTGGGTGTGTATATTTGAGTGCGATGTTTATATATGAACTGTGGGTGTGTATATATGAGTGCGATGTTTTTTATGAACTGTGGGTGTGTATATATGAGTGTGATGTTTATACATGAACTGTGGGTGTGTATATTTGAGTGCGATGTTTATATATGAACTGTGGGTGTGTATATATGAGTGCGATGTTTATATATGAACTGTGGGTGTGTATATATGAGTGTAATGTTTATATATGAACTGTGGGTGTGTATATTTGAGTGCGATGTTTATATATGAACTGTGGGTGTGTGTATATGAGTGTGATGTTTATATATGAACTGTGGGTCTGTATATATGAGTTTTTTTTTTATTCGTTCACGGTATGTGGGCGTCGCTGGCAAGGCTGGCATTTATTGCCCATCCCTAATTGCCCTTGAGAAGGTGGTGGTGAGCCGCCTTCTTGAACCGCTGCAGTCCGTGTGGTGACGGTTCTCCCACAGTGCTGTTCGGAAGGGAGTTCCAGGATTTTGACCCAGCGACAATGAAGGAACGGCGATATATTTCCAAGTCGGGATGGTGTGTGACTTGGAGGGGAACGTGCAGGTGGTGTTGTTCCCATGCGCCTGCTGCCCTTGTCCTTCTAGGTGGTAGAGGTCGCGGGTTTGGGAGGTGCTGTCGAAGAAGCCTTGGCGAGTTGCTGCAGTGCATCCTGTGGATGGTGCACACTGCAGCCACAGTGCGCCGGTGGTGAAGGGAGTGAATGTTTAGGGTGGTGGATGGGGTGCCAATCAAGCGGGTTGCTTTATCTTGAATGGTGTCGAGCTTCTTGAGTGTTGTTGGAGCTGCACTCATCCAGGCAAGTGGAGAGTATTCCATCACACTCCTGACTTGTGCCTTGTAGATGGTGAAAAGGCTTTGGGGAGTCAGGAGGTGAGTCACTCGCCGCAGGATACCCAGCCTCTGACCTGCTCTCGTAGCCACAGTATTTATATGGCTGGTCCAGTTCAGTTTCTGGTCAATGGTGACCCCCAGGATGTTGATGGTGGGGGATTTGGCGATGGTAATGCCGTTGAATGTCAAGGGGAGGTGGTTAGACTCTCTCTTGTTGGAGATGGTCATTGCCTGGCACTTATCTGGCGCGAATGTTACTTGCCACTTATCAGCCCAAGCCTGGATGTTGTCCAGGTCTTGCTGCATGCAGGCTCGGACTGCTTCATTATCTGAGGGGTTGCGAATGGAACTGAACACTGTGCAGTCATCAGCGAACATCCCCATTTCTGACCTTATGATGGAGGGAAGGTCATTGATGAAGCAGCTGAAGATGGTTGGGCCTAGGACACTGCCCTGAGGAACTCCTGCAGCAATAAGAACATAAGAACATAAGAAATTGGAGCAGGAGTAGGCCAATCGGCCCCCCGAGCCTGCTCCGCCATTCAACAAGATCATGGCTGATCTGATCCCAACCACAAATCTAAAGAACAGAAGAAGTCGGAGCAGGACCCGGCCACATAGCCCCTGGGCCCTCTCCGCCACCCACAGGGCATTGACCGATCCGAACTCAGCTTCATGTCCAATTTCCTGCCCGCTCCCCGTAACCCCTAATTCCCTTTACTTCTAGGAAACTGTCTATTTCTGTTTTAAATTTATCTAATGATGTAGCTTCCACAGCTTCCTGGGGCAGCAAATTCCACAGACCTACCACCCTCTGAGTGAAGAAGTTTCTCCTCATCTCAGTTTTGAAAGAGCAGCCCCTTATTCTAAGATTATGCCCCCTAGTTCTAGTTTCACCCATCTTTGGGAACATCCTTACTGCATCCACCCGATCAAGACCCTTCACAATCTTGTATGTTTCAATAAGATCGCCTCTCATTCTTCTGAACTCCAATGAGTAGAGTCCCAATCTACTCAACCTCTCCTCATATGTCCGCCCCCTCATCCCCGGGATTAACCGAGTGAACCTTCTTTGTACTGCCTCGAGAGCCAGTATGTCTTTTCTTAAGTATGGAGACCAAAACTGTATGCAGTATTCCAGGTGCGGTCTCACCAATACCTTATATAACTGCAGCAATACCTCCTTGTTTTTATATTATATCCCCCTAGCAATAAAAGCCAACATTCCGTTGGCTTTCTTGATCACCTGCTGCACCTGCATACCAACTTTTTGATTTTCTTGCACTAGGACCCCCAGATCCCTTTGTACTGCAGTACTTTCCAGTCTCTCGCCATTAAGAAAATAACTTGCTCTCTGATTTTTCCTGCCAAAGTGCATAACCTCACATTTTCCAATATTATATTGCATCTGCCAAATCTCCGCCCACTCACCCAGCCTGTCTATATCCCCTTGCAGGTTTTTTATGTCCTCCTCACTCTCTACTTTCCCTCCCATCTTTGTATCATCTGCAAATTTTGATATGTTGCACTCGGTCCCCTCCTCCAAATCGTTAATATAGATTGTAAAGAGTTGGGGACCCAGCACCGACCCCTGTGGAACACCACTGGTTACTGGTTGCCAGTCCGAAAATGAACCATTTATCCCAACTCTCTGCTTCCTGTTCGATAACCAATCCTCCACCCATGCCAGAATATTACCCCCAATCCCGTGATTTTTTATCTTAAGTAATAATCTTTTATGTGGCACCTTGTCGAATGCCTTCTGGAAGTCTAAATACACTATGTCCACTGGTTCCCCTTTATCCACCCTATACGTTATATCCTCGAAGAACTCAAGCAAATTTGTCAGACATGACTTCCCCTTCATAAAGCCATGCTGACTTTGTCCTATTAAATTATGCTTATCTAAATGTTCCGTTACTGTCTCCTTAATAATAGACTCCAAAATTTTACCCACCACAGATGTTAAGCTAACTGGCCTATAATTTCCAGCCTTCTGCCTACTACCCTTTTTAAATAACGGTGTTACATTAGCAGTTTTCCAATCTGCCGGGACCTCTCCTGAGTCCAGGGAATTTTGGAAAACTATCACCAAAGCATCCACAATCCCTACTGCCACTTCCCTCAAGACCCTAGGATGGAAGCCATCAGGTCCAGGGGATTTATCCGCCTTGAGTCCCATTATTTTACTGAGTACCATCTCCTGAGTGATTTTAATCGTATTTAGCTCCTCCCCCCCTAGAGCCCCCTGTTTGTCCAGTGTTGGGATATTCTTAGTGTCCTCTACTGTAAAGACTGAGACAAAATATTTGTTCAGCATTTTTGCCATCTCCATGTTTCCCACCATTAATTTCCCGGTCTCATCCTGGGGCTGAGATGATTGGCCTCCAACAACCACTACCATCTTCCTTTGTGCTAGGTATGACTCCAGCCACTGGAGAGTTTTCCCCCTGCTTCCCATTGACTTCAATTTTACTAGGGCTCCTTGGTGCCACACTCGGTCAAATGCTGCCTTGATGTCAAGGGCAGTCACTCTCACCTCACCTCTGGAATTCAGCTCTTTTGTCCATGTTTGGACCAAGGCTGTAATGAGGTCTGGAGCCGAGTGGTCCTGGCGGAACCCAAACTGAGCATCGGTGAGCAGGTTATTGGTGAGTAAGTGCCGCTTGATAGCACTGTCGACGACACCTTCCATCACTTTGCTGATGATTGAGAGTAGACTGATGGGCGGTAATTGGCCGGATTGGATTTGTCCTGCTTTTTGTGGACAGGACATACCTGGGCAATTTTCCACATTGTCGGGTGGATGCCAGTGTTGTAGCTGTACTGGAACAGCTTGGCTAGAGGCGCAGCTAGTTCTGGAGCACAAGTCTTCAGCACTACAGCTGGGATGTTGTCAGGGCCCATAGCCTTTGCTGTATCAAGTGCGACATGAGTGCGATGTTTATATATGAACTGTGGGGTGTATATATGAGTACGATGTTTATTCATGAAGTGCGGATTGACCGGGAGGGGCAATTCCTCCTGGGGTTTTATTTTCTTCCAACATAATGACACAAAGTTCAATTTGCAGTGGGACGGAAATCGCTCAGTTGGGAGGGCGTTAGAATAAAGATCTAAAGATCTCGGGTTTCACAAGTTTGAGTTATTTTGTTTCTGCCTCTTTGAATCCCAGAATCATTGAATGGTGAAAGCACGGAGGGAGACCGTTCGGCACGTCGAGTCCGTGCTGGCACTCTGCAAGAGCAATCCAGCTTGTCACAACCCCCCGCCGCACTCCCCCAGTTTACCCGTAGCCCTGCATTTTTTCCCTTCAAGTACTTATCCAATTCTCTTTTGAAAGCCACGATTGAATCTGCCTACAGCACTCACTTAGGCAGTGAATTCCAGATCTTAACCACTCGCTGTGTAAAAGCGTTTTTCCTCATGTTGACTTTCATTCTTTTGCAATCTCCATAAATCTTTGTCCTCTGGTTCTTGACCCTTCCGTCCATGGGAACAGTTTCTCTCGATCCACTCTGTCTAGAATCTTCATGTTTTTAAAAACATCGATGAAATATCCTCTCAACATTCTCTGCTCTGAGGAGAACAACCCCAGCTTCTCCAGTCTATCCACGTAACTGAAGTCCCTCATTCCTGGAACCTTTCCAATAAATCTGTTCTGCACCTTCTCAAAGGCCTTCACATCCTTCCTAAAGTGCGGTGCCAAGAACTGGACACAATACTGCAGTTGTGGCCGAACCAATGTTTTATAAAGGTTCATCATAACTTCCTTCCTTATGTACTCTATGCCTCTATTTGTAAAGCCCGCGATACTGTATGCTTCTTTAACCGCTTTCTCAATCTGCCCGGCCATCTTTAAAGATTTGTTCACATGAACCCCCAGATTTCTCGGTTCCTGCAGCTCCTTTCGAATTGTGCCCTTCAGTTTATTTCGCCTCTCCTCGTTCTTCCACCAAAATGTATCGCTTCGCACTTCTTTGCGTTAAATTTCATCTGCCATGTTTCTGCCCATTCCACCAACCTGTCTTTGTCCTGTCACTCTCCTCCTCACTGTTGTTGGACTGGAAAAATACGCTTGTGAACACAGATCCAAAACCTCCAGCCTCCCCTCACCTAACCTGATATATATATATAATAAAGAATGATTAGCCACTCCTATCCTCACAAAAATTCGATAGTTAAATCGCACATGTCGCATTTAGGTAGCAGCAAAGCATGATGGGATACTTGACCATTATGGGAGCAGTTCGTAACCCACACTGTAAGAGCTGACAAAGGCAGGTTTGTTGGATTTATGGCCACCCCCTCGATTATCTCCAGAGCACACTAAGGAATGTTTACTCAAGGACATTGTTTATCCGAACTAACTCACTTGGGATGATTAAGGGAGAAGCGGTGGATATCTCCAAGGTCACCCCAGCACAAAAGGGAGTGAGGGATGAGCTGCTCAGGACTTGTGAAGACCCCCGCCCAGTCTCAATGTTTGGGACTTAAGTGTTTACTGATAAGGGTCCTCCTCAGGAATGTGAGATGTTTAATGTCATGGGACGATCCAAGGTAGCCCCTGACAAGTGAGTGGCAGACTATACCACCCAATGAAACCCACTGTAGTTACGTAAACATGTACCCTCACCTTTCACAGCAGGTGGGTGTTGCTTATTGAAAGGTATAAACATGCTTGTAGTGCTGATGTTCCTTTGAGAGTTAGTCACGAGCTTGAGGAAGCTGACCACTCTCCCTTTGTGCACAAAGTTTTCTAATAAACTTTAACTTTGTCAGCAGTTCTGTCTCCGTCTGGTTTTGCTCCAAAAATTCGAGTCTAACAGTTGGTGTCAGAAGTGGGATACTGCGCTGCAGGTCGGCTAACGGATCCTGTATTGGAGGGTACGTGGTATAGTGAAACAGGATAGCCCTGTACTCCAGATGGGGGGTGCCCCTGCATAAAGCCCTCGAGGGTGAGGCCAGCAGCCTATGGTAGGGGCTCGGTTCATTATTGGAGACAGGATTGGCAGTGGCACTTGCCGCAGTATTAAAATTATCCACGTAGTAAAATTCCTCACGGAGACCACGGATTGACGGAATTGACTAGACCTGTAGGTATATAAGATATAGTGTCAGTGTTTGTTTGCTAAGAGTATAAGTTTATGCCGCTATTCCGATACAGTATGAGGTTGGATTTTGAGAGTCACGTGGTGATCGACACGGACAAGGGTGGTGGTTTATCTCAAACACCGAGCCTGAGCCTGAATTAAGAGGACCAAGTCCCACGTGACGGCCAGGATTAAGTAGGCGAAGGGAACGACAACCACCACAGGATCGTGATCCGGGGACCAGTGAGTGTGTATAAATTAGAGTATAAGGTGATACGTTTGTGCCGATTAAAGTATAAGATTAGAGTAAAATAAATTAAAGTATAAAATAGAGCATAAGGATATACGTAATGATTGACATGAGTAACGAGGGGAAACCCCTTCCTCCGGACGTCCCGGCTCTGCCCACCAGCGTCTCTGTTGTAAAACGAGTCCAAGAGGCTAATTTAAAATATCAAAGTGAAATGATCAGGAACGGATGGAAGGAAACGAGTCCAGTAGTCGATCAAATAGAGTGGTGGGCGGGACACAAGGCTGCTAAACAAACTAATTATGGTACCGTTCTGCTCGCTAGTTGGGCAGATCAGACAGGATATTTAATCGTGGACAAATGGGGGAGACCGTCTCCTCTGCAGGACTTTTTGAGATCTGTACAAGAGGTTAAAGTTCGAGTTTTCAGTCTGTTGGATCTGGAAGCGCCAGCAACGGAGGAGTTGGACGATTTAAAGGTTTGGGGGGGAATTGTTAAGACAATGGAGGCTCTGCAGCACAAAACGCCGCAGACCGAGGGCCTGCCCGAATACAACCGTATCTGCCCTTCGGCACCGGTACAACCTGGAAATGGGGAGCCGAAGTCCATGGCCCCTGTCCGAGTAAACCCAGCCGGAGGGGCAGCAAATGGGGAAATGGGAGGCATGGGGCACACTGGGGGAATCTCAACCTTTAACACCACAGGAGAGATCCAGCCTGATCCTTCTCATTCCCGACCTGAAGTGATATAATCCCAATGTCGATGTATGGGCAAAGATACAAAGCGCCGCCCGACATTTTAATCTGTCTATACAGGACATAAAATATATCATTGAGGTTAAGTGCCCCTCCGCTGTCTATGGGGCATTGCCCCCTTGGGATTTGCAGGTCCCAGCCACTATGGTCGAGCATGACACCCAATTTGAAGCTCTAAAGACCTGGGTTCAAGATGGATTGGGTAACGGCACTGCCACCTGGACAGAACTCACGGCCCCACGACAAAACCCGGGGGAAGACCCCAGTGCGTATATTGACCGGGTAATTGAACGGTATGAACATTGGGGACAGAATATACAGATCCATCCTTGGATTAGATTAATTTCACATGTATTAGTCGTAGTGCAGTTTGTTGTAATGTGCTTCTTGATTTTCATTGCATGTAATAAATGTAAGCAGAGGATGAAGGGTTTGGCAAAGGTAGTAAAACAGAGCCTGGGTGAGAATGTCCCCAGTGTCTCTGTGATTTCAACTAAGCACACATCTGAATGGTACCGGGACTAGCACCCGCTGGGGTAAGGTGCATGAAAAAGGGAAGACAATCATAGTTTGATAGGATTATCAGATGCTCTGCCTCTCTTCCATGGATTAAGGGCTATAAAGGGGTGGGCCCCAATTGACTGGTATAAAACAGTCTGAAAGGTACCATTCAGTCTAGTTAGGCTGGAAACAAAACACAAAGCACCATGGGATACTTGACTATGTTAGCCCTTTTCAAACTAACATGGATAGGTTTAGCTGACCAAGGACATTCCCAGCTTACTTGAGAAATGTTTAGAAGGAGTCTGTTCCTGAGAAGAGATAAGAGTACAAAGGCGGATTGATGAAACATCTGCTGATGGCATGGGAAAGAAGTCAGTTTGGCTGCATAACTCAATAAAACTTTGTATTCCAGCAGACCATGTTCCCACTGAAGATCCCTCCCTATGGTGATAACAAGGGTAAGAGATAGCTCAAGAATGCGAAGTTAGGGTGAAGCCTCTGCAGCCCATAAGCTTCTCACAGGGAGGTATTCGAGTTCAAAGGGCAGGCCTAGTAGTTGATTGATTAACCCTATAAACCAATGATGTGTCAATATTACCATGTATACACCCCCATTAGTAATTAGTGGGTGTTGTCTAATAAACTGTATAAACTAAGTTGTATTGTCACTTTTCCTTCGAGAACGAGGTCTCCAGCTGGGGTGGCTGAGACTGTTCTCCTGTGTACACTCGTAATAAACTATTGATCTGGGTAACACCTGAGTCTGTTAGTTCTGTTTTACCTTCCGGATTTTCCTCGCTTACGGTTTGGTGTCAGAAGAGGGCTCCTAGGGTTGGTACTAATAATACCCGGTGATGGCACCCGGGGAAGGGAGTTCCCCTAATCCCTAAAAGAAAACCTTTCAGCTCTCTTGTTTTACCAGGACCAAGGTCAGAAGATCGAGTCAATTGTTTCGGGTGTTACGTATCTCTCTCTCTTCCTTACAGGTACACGGGCCGGCCCCGGTACTGTCACCACTACCGGACATATCGACTCTCCAACGCTCCGTGCTATTGGTCACCCAGACTGGAATATAACTAACCTCATCCCGGGACACGCCTCTTAAATTTTGAGCTCACGTCTTTTATTTTTCTCTTCCTCCTTCTCCTCCTCTCTATTTCTTTCCCCTTTTTCCCAGGTCTATCGGACCCCTCTCCCCCTACCCCGGCCCAGCATTGGTCCCTGAACCTGAGACAGTAACGACTTGAACACTATGAAATGGTCTGTATCAGGGACGATAGGATTGTTGGGACTGCTGGTTGAAAGACATACTTGCTCTCGAGACAGTACAAAGAAGGTTCACTCGGTTAATCCCGGGGATGAGGGGGTGGACATATGAGGAGAGGTTGAGTAGATTGGGACTCTACTCATTGGAGTTCAGAAGAATGAGAGGCGATCTTATTGAAACATATAAGATTGTGAAGGGGCTTGATCGGGTGGATGCGGTAAGGATGTTCCCAAGGATGGGTGAAACTAGAACTAGGGGGCATAATCTTAGAATAAGGGGCTGCTCTTTCAAAACTGAGATGAGGAGAAACTTCTTCACTCAGAGGGTGGTAGGTCTGTGGAATTTGCTGCCCCAGGAAGCTGTGGAAGCTACATCATTAAATACATTTAAAACAGAAATAGACAGTTTCCTCGAAGTAAAGGGAATTAGGGGTTACGGGGAGCGGACAGGAAATTGGACATGAATTTAAATTTGAGGTTAGGATCAGATCAGCCATGATCTTATTGAATGGCGGAGCAGGCTCGAGGGGCCGATTGGCCTACTCCTGCTCCTATTTCTTATGTTCTTAAAGCTGCTGACTCGGAGTTGGGATGGTGTAGGGATGGGTTTGGTACACACACAGGCTATATGGATGATAACCGAGGCGGGGTGGGTATGCGTTAGTTGTGATACCGGGGAGCGGAGGGCCATGTGCTGCCAAAACAATCAAGGGTTTTGGCATCCCTCCTGTACCCCCACCAGGGTTGAGTGTTAAGAATACGGAAAAATAGAGGAGCTTAACGGTCCTACCCCACCCAAGTGGAGTGCAAACCGGATGGGGGAGGGCTTCTGGGTCTGGTTCTGGTCATCCCAGTCCTGACCCCGGAGACTCGGGGGCGAGAGGTGTATCGGGTGCAGAATATTGGTGTAATAAAAGACGGCATGCATGGATCTCATCACAATGTGTTACCTTTTGCAGTGATAATAAACGAAAATTTGGTCGGAACCAAATTGGAAGGATGTGTCACTCGACATGCCATCATAGTCTGTCCACAGACGATCAGCCGAAGCCCACAAGCCCAATGCGGATTTAACAACACTGACCTGGAAATTAACTGCACCATGGAGGCACTGGACGCCGACACAAAACCCACTCAAGTGGCTTACACCGGAAAAGGCAAATATTGTGTGATGACTCATTTAAGCTCGTTCGAGTCGGCCTACTTAATGTGTGCCAGCCCCAGTCCGGAGTTTAGCTTCACCCCGGAAATTCCCGTACGAATTGGACACGAGGAGCTGGTGGACATACACCAGGACAACACGACCTTTCTTCAAGTGTCCGAAGACATTAGGAACGACGTATGGAACTACATCAACACGATTGGATATCCAATACCTCCATTGCCCGAACACCTGAGACAGTTACGAGAGAAGGTTGAACATTCCCAGCAGGTGTATTATACCATGGAACAGGGGAGCAAGGAGTTGAGGAAAGACATAGACGCGATCAAGGTGACCATGTGGTGGGATCACTTATGGGACTGGGAACTAAATGGATCCGACTAATTTCCCATGTTTTGGTCATGGTGCAGTTTATACTGGTCTTTATTCTGCTATGTGTTGCATGTAAGAAATGTAAACGGGCTGCGGCAAAACATCTGGCTGGACAGGTGGTTAAAACAGCTGGTGTATGCGCCCCTCCCCCACCCGTGATTCAGAAGATTTCAGCCGCTTGTGGGAAAAATCAAGTGTGTGGGTGAGGAGAGCAGCAGGAGATTGAATCGGGAATGGTTTTAATGTCAATGACTAATTACCCTCTTTTGATGCAGACCCGGTGCCTCGACAGTCGGCCGCCTCGACAGGACTCATGTCGGATCACATGGGACCAATAAAGGATCCCCCTGGAATAGCCAGTGGGCTGGGGAGGGGAGAGGGGGAGTAAATTCGGTTGATTATTAGACAAAACCTCAGTCACTTGCGCTCTAGCTTTTCCCTGAATAATCCAATAATCCAATGTCCAACCCCACTGTAAAGGTGTTTTTCGGGGGTTGGAGGGGGGACTGTTGGACTGGAAAATAGGCTTGTGAACAGAAATCCAAAACCTCCAGCCCCTCCTCACCTAACCTGATATATATATATATATATATATTAAAGAATGATTAGCCACTCCTATCCTCACACACACAAGTAGTTAAATCGCACATGTAGCATTTAGGTAGCAGCAAAGCATGATGGGATACTTGACCATTATGGGAGCAGCTTGTAACCCACACTGTAAAAGCTGACAAAGGCAGGTTTGTTGGATTTGTGTCCACCACCTCGCTTATCTCCAGAACACACCAGGGAATGTTTATTCAAGGCCGAAGCCGACATTGTTTATCCTAACGAGCTCACTTCGGATGATTAAGGGAGGAGCGGTGGATATCTCCGAGGTTACCCCAGCTCAAGAGGGAGTCAGATAGGAAGCAGCTGCTCAGGACTTTGTGAAGACCCTTTGTGTAGTTTCAATGTCTGGGACTTGTGTTTATTGATAAGGGTCCTCCTCAGAAATGTGAGATGTTTAATGTCATGGGACGACCCAAGGTAGCCCCTGACAAGGGAGTGGCAGGCTGTACCACCCAATGAAACCCTCTGTAGTTACGGAGACCTGTACCACATTCTACGGCAGGTGGGTGTTGCTTATTGAAAGGTATAAACATGCTTGTAGTGCTGACGTTCCTTTGAGAGTTAGTCACGAGCTTGAGGAAGCTGCCACTCTCCCTTTGTGCACAAGGTTTTCTAATAAACTTTAACTTGGTCAGCAGTTCCGTCTCCGTCTGGTTTTGCTCCAAAAATTCGAGTCTAATAAGGCTGAGGATTGATTTAATTGAGGTGTACAAAATTATGTGTGGCCGAGATAGGCTGGAAAGGAAGGACCGATTTCCCTGAGCAGAGAGGTCAATACACAAGGGGCAGGGCATAGATTTAAAGTGATTGGTAGAAGGATTATTGAGGAGCTGAGGAAAACATTTTTCATCCAGAGGGTGGTAGGTGTCTGGAACTCACTGCCTGAAAGGGTGGGAGAGGCAGAAACCCTCAACTCATTTAAAAGGCACCCGGATATGCACCTGAAGTGCCGTGACCTACAAGGCTATGGACCAAGTGCTGGAAAGTGGGATTAGGCTGGGTGGCTCATTTTCGGCTGGCGCGGACACGATGGGATGAATGGCCTCCTTCTGTGCTGTAAATTTTCTATGATTCTATGATTCCAATTAACAGCAAGCAGGGTAGTTCAGGGATCATGAGAACATTACTGAAGAAAAGTAACTGCTGGGAACCAAGCAATGTGTCCTTGTAAACCACAGATGAGGGAAGTTCCAGCTCCAGTGACAGAGATGGATCACAACAGGGTATAAAAGTGTGGGGATACTGAAGGAAGGGGCAGTTGGGACTGGAGACACCGGAGATCAAGCTCAGGGAGTCCGTGGTTCCATCCAGAGGGCTGATCTCGTCTGCACGGGGGATTTGCATGTTTAGTCTGGTATGGGAGAGGAAAGAGAATTTGCTCATATATTTCTTCATGAGGTATTAAAGTTGCTGACTCTCAGACTTGTTAATTAATAAGACAATGCATTATTTAGAACCTTCCATCCCTAAGTCTCTCTGCTGCTCTACTTTTAAACTTTCACCATTTAGTTTACATTTCATCTCATTTTTCTTCCTCTCAAAATGCATCACGTCACATTTCTCTGCATTAAATTTCACCTGGCCCATTTACTAACCCGTGGACGTCACAGTGAAGTCTCTGACACTCCTCTTCACAGTTGCCCCGGTGCCAATTTTGGCGTCATCTAGAAATTTTCACCTTGTGTCCCACATAACCAAGCTCAGATCATTCTCTATATTGAGGTTAGCAATGGTCCCAACACTGACCCTGGAGGACACCACTGTTTACATCCCTCCAGTCTGGAGAACATCCATTAACCACTACTTTCTGTTTTCTGCCCCTTGCACAACTACCTGTACACACTGCCTCATTCCTTTTAATACGGTAAGTATTAACGTTTATCAACAAGCCTCCTGTCCGGCATCTTACCAAACACCCTTTCACAATCAATGCAAACAACAACCACTACATTCCCTTTATCAGTAGACTTGAGTTATCTCAAATGATCCATGTTGGCTGTTCTTAGTTAATGTGTTTTTCTTACAAATGTTGAAATGTTTGCTCCACCTCATCTGGTGTGATCTGTTTCAAGACGCAACAGAAAGGTCGAGTTGTCTCCTGGAGTTTAAGATAAATTAGGGTTTAAAAATTATGTTTCATACAATGAGGGACATCTGGGCTTAGACCCGCCCATTCGGTGCCACAACTCCCACCCCTGACACACTCCGATTGGTTGGAGGACCAACTCACCCATCAGCCGCCCACCCCTCAAGTCAATTTCCGCTCCTCCTCTTGTTCCGGAACTCTCCTTAATCACCAGGACGGGATTAGTGTTGAGACTGACATCCTGAGGTGCAGTTCGAAAATAAACATTAATTGAACCCGTCCGTTGCAACATTTAATAAAACGAAATTAATAAAAGTTACCGTAAAAATATTTTCTGGAGGTCACCAAAGTGGGGGAGTGCCTGCGCTGTGTGTTTGTGCCGATTTAAATGACACGAAGAGCTGGTGTTTCAGTTTATTTTATTATCTTTGTTCCAAACGCGCTCTTCCTGCTTCCAATGTCTTTGTTTTTCGGCCTGATATTAAGATTATCAATGGCGGCTGCATCACCCAGCATGCAGCGCGGTACAGATTGTGCCCTATCTGAATCAGTGGAGCCCAGTGCGCAGGCGCAGTAGTGACTCATGATCGGGCAGTGTGTCCTGAGCATGCGCGGCCAGTCGAGGCTGCGGGAGGAGCGCGTTCGGTGCAGGTCAGAGGATCGGAGCAAGAGGCTCAATAAACCCCGGGGCCCGGGTCCGGGCTCAGGCCCAGGCTCAGGCTTTACAAACCCCGAGTGCGGCCCCAGACCCGAATATAAAACAGTGAACATTATCCCCCCCTCACGACCCGCCGGGAAATGGAGGGGAAATGGGGATCGGTCAGGGAGCGTCTGTAAATGAAGGAGAAATGGTGATCGGTCAGGGAGCGTCTGTAAATGAAGGAGAAATGGTGATCGGTCAGGGAGCGTCTGTAAATGAAGGAGAAATGGTGATCGGTCAGGGAGCGTCTGCAAATGAAGGAGAAATGATGATCGGTCAGGGAGCGTCTGTAATTGAAGGAGAAATGGTGATCGGTCAGGGAGCGTCTGCAAATGAAGGAGAAATGGTGATCGGTCAGGGATCGTCTGTAAATGAAGGAGAAATGGTGATCGGTCAGGGAGCGTCTGTCAATGAAGGAGAAATGGTGATCGGTCAGGGAGCATCTGTCAATGAAGGAGAAATGGTGATCAGTCAGGGAGCGTCAGTAAATGAAGGTGAAATGGTGATCGGTCGGGGGGCGTCTGTAAATGAAGGAGAAATGGTGATCGGTCGGGGGGCGTCTGTAAATGAAGGAGAAATGGTGATCGTTCGGGGGGCGTCTGCAAATGAAGGAGAAATGGTGATCGGTCAGGGAGCATCTGTAAATGAAAGAGAAATGGTGATCAGTCAGGGAGCGTCTGTAAATGAAGGGGAAATGGTGATCAGTCGGGGGGCGTCTGTCAATGAAGCAGAAATGGTGATCGGTCGGGGGGCGTCGGTAAATGATGGAGAAATGGTGATCGGTCAGGGAGTGTCTGTAAATGATGGAGAAATGGTGATGGGTCAGGGAGCGTCTGTAAATGAAGGAGATATGGTGATCGGTCAGGGAGCGTCTGTAAATGAAGGAGCAATGGTGATCTCTATATCTTCAGTCATCCAGGGAGCTCTAGCTTTGGATGCTGTTCCTTTCCTCCTCGTGGGAATCTGTCCACTCTGCACCCAAACCAACTCCTCCTTGAAGGCCTCCCACTGTTCAATTACTGTTCTGCCTGACAATTTTTGATACCAATCCACCTGGACAAGATCCCTTTTTAACTCACTGGAATTAGCCCTCCTCCAGTTAAGAATTTTCACATTTGACTGTCCCCTGTCCTTTTCCATAACTGTTCTAAACCTAATGAGATTATGATCACTGCTGCCCCACTGAAAGATGCTCCACCTGCCCCACTTCATTCTCCACACCGAGCCCACTGCTGTACTCACACTCTCACACTCACTCACACTCTCTCACACCCTTTCACTTATGGTTTAGGGCCACTGAAAGATGATGCGATGGATTTGGATTTCAGCACAGTGAGGTGGGAGAGTGTGTGGGACGGGGATTTACAGCTTTGAGTAATGAGAGAGGAAATAGTGTTCCATAGAAAGTAGAGTTATCTGATCTGAATTTCTATCCTGTAATTACAGTGATAACTTTTATAAACTCCTTTTACAGGGGAGGATTTACAGAGGGAAACTCAAACCAAAGATCACGTCAAGATCTGACAGAGTCACTGGATTCATCAGGACCTGAATATCATCGGCCTTTGAATGTGGAAGGAGAAATGTTTGTCTGTTCTGTCTGTGGGAGAAGATTTCAAACATCAGTGTGAGTGGAAAAGCACCGAGACACACACACCCGAGTGAGAGTGTTCCAGTGCACTGACTGTGGAAAGAGCTTTCCCCAATAACACAGCCAGAAAAAACATCGCACCATTCACAGCGGGGAGAAACCGTACACGTGTTCTGTGTGTGGACGAGGCTTCAACTGATCGTCCAACCTGGAGAGACACAAGGTCACCCGGACCATGGAGAAACCGTGGAAAAGTGGGGATTGTGGGAAGGGATTCATTTCCCCTTCAGAGCTGGAAACTCATCGACGCCGTCACACGGGGGAGAGGCCGTTCTCCTGCTCCGTGTGTGGGAAGGGATTCACTCGGTCATCCAACCTCCTGACACACCAGCGAGCTCACTCTGATGAGAGACCTTTTAAATGTTCTGACTGTGAGAAGAGGTTTAAAAGCAAAAGTAATCTGATGTCACACCAACGCACTCACACTGCGGAGAGGTCGTTCACCTGCTCCGTGTGTGGGAAGGGATTCACTCAATCATCCATCCTGTTGACACACCAGCGAGTTCACACTGGGGAGAGACCTTTTAAATGTTCTGACTGTGAGAAAAGTTTTAAATGCAAAAGGAATCTGCAGACACACCAATGTACCCACACTGGGGAGAGACCGTTCACCTGCTCCGAGTGTGGAAAGGGATTCACTCAATCATCCACCCTGTTGACACACCAGCGAGTTCACACTGGGGAGAGGCCTTTTAAATGTTCTGACTGTGAGAAGAGGTTTAAAAGCAAAATTGAACTGCTGACACACCAACGCACTCACACTGGGGAGAGACCGTTCATCTGCTCTGTGTGTGGGAAGGGATTCACTCGGTCATCTCACCTCCTGACACACCAGCGAGTTCACACTAATGAGAGACCTTTTAAATGTTCTGACTGTGAGAAGAGGTTTAACAGCAAAATTGAACTGCTGAGACACCAACGCACCCACACTGGGGAGAGGCCGTTCATCTGCACCGTGTGTGGGAAGAGATTCACTCAGTCATCCATCCTGCTGAGACACCAGCGAGTTCACACTGGGGAGAGGCCGTTCACCTGCTCCGTGTGTGGGAAGAGATTCACTCGGTCATCACACGTGCTGAGACACCAACGAGTTCACTCCAATGAGAGACCTTTTAAATGTTCTGACTGAGAAGAGGTTTAAAAGCAAAAGTAATCTGCTGTCACACCAACGCACTCACACTGCGGAGAGGCCGTTCACCTGCTCAGTGTGTGGGAAGGGATTCACTCAGTCATCACACGTGCTGAGACACCAGCGCGTTCACGAAATGAGCAGGTCCAACGAGCTGGTCTGTAACACAGGCCAATGACTCAGTGCAGCTCGTGACCCAGTCACTGGGCTCCGTTATAGCCTCTCCTGTCAGTAACACACAAAGAGAAATTGTAAATCTGAAACAGAAAGAGATAATGTATCACACTTCATATCAACCACCAGTTTTTCCCTCTTTCCGGCTTTTAAAATAATCTGTTTCACAGTTTGTCAAACCCGAAACAGCCTCTGGGATTTGCTGATTGAGAATTTCAGTGGAAATTGGGACCGTCACGAAGTATCGGAACAAATATCCCCGCTGAGGTTTCGGGATTGTTACTGGTTTATTTATATCAGTGAGTGACCAATTTTAAACAAGGTGAGGGTCTAAACCTAAGGTAAGAGCCTGGGATAGACAAGAGATTCTTCAATGTATCAAGTTAAATTACACTGATTCCACCAACACTGGACATCACATCCCTCAAACATTGTTACCTGTTACTGTATAAAACTGGTGAGGGTGGAAATGGGAAATAACTGAAGAAACCTTCATTGTATCAAAGTTAATTCTGATCATTATTATTATACAAACATTCTACAGCCGGTCCCTTAAAAAGGACCCAATATCAAACCAGTCCCCAGTCCTTGGGCCTGTGCCTATGTTGTGATTTGCACCCGCTTCTGACTGACTTGTTATCAGACGCACTCCCGTCAACAGTAAACGGATGGAGCCGGATCCATAAGAGAAAAATGAGGACCGACCTCCGCGGTTCTCCCAGAGTGCGGGAGGCGGAGTAACAGCAGCAGACAGAGAGATCTCTCTAAACCAGCCGCTGCCGCCGGAGAGAAGCGAGTCCCGTTCCGAGCCGTGTCTGTCAGGCGCCCGCTGACCCTCTCTTCACTGAAGGGGACCGATTCAGCACCAACTCACACACCCACCATTGGATCATTGAATCACCTTCAACACCTGAATTACATCACCACTTAATCCTCTATACACGAGGAAATACAAACCTTGTCCACGCAACGTGCCCTCATAATGTAACCATTTTAGCCCCGGTATCATTCTGGTCTTTCTGCGCTGCACCTCCTGCAAGGCCAATATATCCTTCCTGAGGTCTGGTGCCCAGGACTGAATGCCGTACTCTGAATGTGGCCTTAGCAGAGTTTATAGAATTCTAACATAACTTCCACCCTTTTGAATTCCAGTTCCCTTGAGATAAAGGCCGATATTCCATTAGCCATTTTAATTATTTTTTGCACCTCTCTGCCAACTCTTCGTGATTTCCCGAAGTATCTCTGCTCACCCACAGTTCCTGGCTTCTCACCATTTTGAAAATACTCTGATTTATCTTGCTTCGGGCCAAAGTGGATGGCCTCACATTTCCCCAGATTGAAACTTTGAACAGTCTGGGGCTCTTTTGTATCGAAAAGAGAAAGCTGAGGCTGACCTGATACAGGACTTTAAGATTATGCAAGGGTTTGATAGGTCAGATGTAGATAAGGTGTTTGTACTGTTGGGAGTGGGGACGTCAGAACTTAGGGCCATGAATATAATAGTCATCAATAAATCCAATCTGGCATTCAAGAGAAACATATTTATCCAGAGAGTCGTTAGAATGTGCAGCTCTCTCCCACACGGAGTAGTTAAGGCGAATCGCATGGATGCATTTACAGGGAAGCGAGATAAACACATGGAGGAGAATGGAATATTCGGGTTTGCTCATAGGGTTAGATGAAGAGGGGTTGGAGGAGGCTCGTCTGCAGCATAAACACCGGTATGGTCTAGTTGGGCCGAATTGCCTGTTTCTGTGATGTACATTCGATGTAATTCTATGTAAGCTCCATCTGACACAGTTTTACCAACTCACTGAATCTATCAATTTCCCTTTGTAACTTTACGCTCCCATCTACACTACTCACTGTGCACCCAAACTTGGTGTCGTCGACAAACCTGGATATACCGCTCTCTATTCCTTTATCTGCCTCATTTATACAGATCCCTGGGGGACACCACTAATCAAATCCTGTCAATTTGAGTACATACCCATTAACCCTACTCTCTGTCTCCTACCTCCAAACCAACTCCCTCCCCATGTCAATGGGTTGCTTTGAATTCCACATGTTCTCATTTCTGTTAACAGTCTCTGATGCTAAACCTTAACGAATGCCTCTGGAAGTCAATATACACATAACCCCCATAGACACTCCATTATTTACCACGTTAGTTACATCTTCAAAAAGTTTCGTTGGACTTGACTTACACTTTACAAATCCATGCTGACTCTCTCTGATCAATTCATGTTTATCCAAGTGCTCAGTCATTCTTTCCCTAATAACAGATTCTGGCAACTTCCCCACAACAGACGTCAGACTAATAGGTCTATAATTTCCTGTTTTATCTCTCCTACCCTTCCTAATTAATGGAATGACATTTGAAATTTTTCAATCCATGGAATTATTCCTGAATCAAGAGAGTTTTGAACGATCATGACAAAAGCATGTACAATTTCCTCACCTGTTCCCCTTCGTCCCCTGGGATGGTAAACATCAGGTCCTGGAGATTTGTTTGTCTTTAGTCTAATTGTTTTCTCCAATACCATTATTTTACTTACACTGAATCCCCTTGATTTATTTTCAGTTTTCCTCGTGTCTCTGGTACATTATCCTCATGCTTTTCTGTGAGTGTCAAAAAAGGCTGCTATTTCCTGATTTTTCAATTACAATATCACCTCCATTTGTCTTTAAGGGGCCCACATTACTCTTAGTCACCCTTCTTTCTCTTAATGTACGTGTAAAAACCTTGAAAGTTGTCCTTAATTTCACTCACTAGTTTTTCTCGTTTTCCCTCTTTGCACCTTTTACGATTTTTTTTTCGTTTCAGCACCACAATAAACAACTCTTCACTGTGAAATTTGCTCAATTAGTTCTTCAGTGTCAGAGCGAGAATTGTCCATCCCGAATTTATTTAAAGTAACAAACACAAGCACAAATATTCATTCGTCCATCAAAGCACTGATGGACACAGAAAGATAAACACAGCCTGAAACGCAGTCAGTATCGGGATTCACAGGGAAACTGGCAAGTGAAATAGACAAAGATCAAACAGTCTGAACCCACAACAGAATGTGATGTGTAGCTGATAGATATTAATGAGAGGAGGTGGGAAACCGGACCATGACTTGGCTCCGTGGCTTAGTTGGTTAAGCGCTTGTTCAGTAAACAAGAGATCTTGGGTCCAACTCCCAGCGGTATCTTTGTTTAATTCGTGGTGTTTCGTGAATTTTAGACGGAAAAACGCACAGTGCGGTGTTTGTGTTTTGTTCAGGAGCCAACACAGAACTGATCAGGAAGTCTCTTCAAAAATGCCTTTTCATGAAACAGTCAGCCCTCTCATAGAATGTGTCCATGACACGTTCTTGTTTCTGGGCTCATTGAGGTCGGGGGATAATTCTCGATTCGAGGGTCATACCCTGGAGACGCCCTAATTTCACCCTAGTCTTTTGATCTTGACGTGCGGTTCAAACTTTGCAAAGAGGAAAAATAAATCCCCAATTCACTCCACCTGAATCTCAAGCGCTTTCGGAAGAATTTCAGTTCAAACAATCAGGACTTCAAAGGCACCTCAATGACCTGCACTTTCATTGAACGAGCTTTGCTTACAATTACATTCGACCTTGAAACCGCTCTGGGTTTTCATCTCACTGAAGCAGAGTGTGGCCGCTCTGTATCTGTGAGCATGTCGGTGACGAAGTTCGCTCTGATATTGGTCGCTTTCAATTTTTAAGATCTCGTCAAGTTCAGGGAAAAGAAACCGAGAATCGAATTGTCCCTGTAAGTGATGAATTGAAGGGATTGGTGCTCCAAGCAGATCTGGAAAATGTGCAGTGCGGTCGCTCAGGAATTCCAAATCCACCCTCTCACCACTCGGCGATCATATTAACTGAGCTTTACTCTGGCCCAGTGACACCGCGCTGAAATCGAGTATTTCTCTGGCACGTTTCTCTTAACTTCACAGTTGCTGGTTTAAGAGTGAAGACCGGCTCGTTGGATTTTCACTCCTGCAAGTTTCAACCATTCATTTTGGAAAAGTAAACTGACAGTAGACAGCTGTTTATTGGTCGCTGCAGCCTCAAGGTTTAGCTCAGTGAATTACTGGTTTCGCAGGTGACCTCTTCACTTGTCTCGGTGGTGCTATTGGTTAGATTGATTCGAGCCCTTATTTTATTTTTCCTCAGGATTCATTGCCTCAATGTTCCAGGGTTTCAATGTGTGTTTTGTCTGCAAGAAAATGTACCGTGATCATTGCCGGCTGAGCAGGGCTGATATTCCACCATTTACCCTGTGGACTAAAAAAAACCTTGTGATCGGAGAGCAGGCACATGAAACTTATAAAGGAATGGAACATTGGCTTCACGGAAATCACAATTCATCTTGACAGACAAGATCCTGAAAGGCGAATTCGCTGTGACATGGAGATTTCTGTAGTGAGCGAGACCAGACTGTTTCTATGTTCAGAGAATAAATGGCGCACGCTTTATGTTGGAAAAGCAAAACGGTGGGGATTTTTGTCATAGCCCGATGCCTTTCGTGTTGTATCAATTGTCCCTCGTTGCGTTACTTTCATCTTGATCGCATAACCAGTTAGGGCGTTCTTGTGATAAATGGCGACAATTGCCTGCTTTGATAAATTTAACAACGGCTGCACCAGATTCCTGGCGTCAAAAACACTGAACTTTTAACCCCACTCTTAAGATACAGTCTGTAAAATAATGAAATTTCATCACATGCAAAGCACAAAAATCAAAGATTCCAACCACTCGCTGTGTAAAGAAGTTTTTACTCATGTCACCTTTGGTTCTTTTACCAATCACCTTAAATCTATGCCCTTTGGTTCATGTCCCTTCCGCCAATGGGAACAGTTTCACTCTATCGACTCTGTCTGGGCCCTTCATGATTTTGAATATCTCCATCAAATCTCCTCTCAGCCTTCTCAGTTCCAAGGTGAACAATCCCAGCGTCTTCAGTCTATCCATGTAATTTAAGTCCCTCACCCCTGGAATCATTCCAGTAAATCTCCTCTGCACCCTCTCAAGGCCTTCACATCCTTCCAAAAGTGCACTGCCCAGAACTGGACACAATACTTCATTTGTGGCCGAAATAGTGTTTTATGAAGGTTCATCATGACTTCCATGCTTTTCTACTCTATGCCCCTCTTTATAAAGCCAGGACCCCGTCTGCTTTATAAACCGCTTTCTCAACCTGCCCTGCCACTTTCAACGATTTGTGCACATATACCCCAAGATCCCTCTGTTCCTCTAACCCTTTTAGAATTCTGCCCTCTAGTTTATATTGCCTCTCCTCGTTTTTCCCACCGAAATGCATCACCTCGCATTTTTCCGTGTTGAACTTCATCTGCCAAGTGTCCGTCCATGCCACCAGCGTGTCCATATCCTCTTCAAGTCTATCCACCTCACTGTTCTCTACCCTTCCAAGTTTTGTGTCATCTGCAAATTTTGATATTGTACCCTTTACTCCCAAGTCCAAGTCATTAATATATATCAAGAAAAGTAGTGGTCCCAGCACCGACCCCTATGGAACACCATTGCCCACCTCCCTCCTGTTCGAAAAACAACCATTCACCACAACTCTCTGTTTCCTGTCATTTAGCTAGTGTTGCATCCATATTGCTATTGCCCCCATTATTCCATGGGCTGCAATCTTGACAGCAAGCCTACCACGTGGCACATTATCAAACGCTTTTTGAAAATCCATATACACCACGTCAACTGCATTGACCTCATCTACCCTCTCTGTTACCTCATTAACCAACTCTATCAAGTTGGTTAAACACGATTTGCCTTTAACAAATCCGTGCTGGCTTTCCCTAATCAATCCACACTCGTCCAAGTGACTGTTAATTCTGTCCCGGATTATCATTTCCAAAACTTTCCCCATCACCGAGGTTAAACTGACTGGCCTATAGTTGCTGGGTTTATCTTTACACCCTTTTTTTGAACAAGGTTGTAACCTTTGCAATTCTCCAGTCCTCTGGCACCATCCCCATATCTTAGGATGTCTGGAAGATTATTGCCAGTACCTCTCCAATTTCCCCCTTTTCTTCCCTCAGCATCCTCGGGTGCATCCCATCCAGACTAGTTGACTTATCTATATTAAGTACAGCAAGCCTTTCTAGTACCTCTTCTTTCTCATTTTTTAGCCCATCCAGTATCTTAACTATATCTTCCTATATCGAGAATCTGGCAGCATCTTCTTCCTTGGTAAAGAACAATGCGAAGTACTCATTTAGTACCTCAGGCCATGCCCACTGCCTCCATGAGTAGATCTCCTTTATGGTCCCTAATCGGCCCCACCCCTCCTCTTACTACACGTTTACTGTAAACATGTCTGTAGAAGACTTTTTGATTCCCTTTTATGTTTTCCGCTATTCTTATGCTCTCTCTTTGCCCCTCTGATTTCCTTTTTCACTTCCCCTCTGAACTTTCTATATTCTCTCTGGTTGGCACTCGTGTTATCAACCTGACACCTGTCATACGCCACTTTTTCCCGCTTCATCTTACTCTCTATCTCTCTTACTATCCAGGGAGCTCTGGCTTTAGTTGCCCCACCTTTCTACCTCGTTGGAATGTACCTTGTCTGTACCCGAATCATCTTTTTAAACGCCGCCCACTGTCCAATTATAGTTTTGCCTGACAATCTTTAATTCCAATTTACCGGGGTCAGATCTGTTCTCATCCCACTGAAATTGACCCTCCTCCAATTGAGTACTTTTACTTTAGAGTGGACAGAGTCCATTTCCATAGCTATTCTAATCCTTCTGATACTGATCGCTGCTCCCTAAATGCTCCCCCACTGACACTTGCTCCACTTGGCCCGCCTCATTCCCTTGCACCAAGTCCAGCAATGCCTCCTTCCTCAGTGGGCCAGAAACGTACTGGTCGAGAAAGTTATCCTGAACACATTTCAAAAATTCTTCCCCTTCTTTGCGCCTTATATTATTGTTATCCCAGTCTATATGAGGATAGTTGAAATCCCCTGTTATCACTACTCTATGGCTTATGCACCTCTCTGTAATTTCCCTGCAAATTTGCTCCTCCATATCCGTCCCACTGGCTGGTGGCCGAGAGAATACACCAAGTAGTGTAATCGCACGTTTATTGTTCCTCAACTTGAACTCAGTACCCAGGAGAAATTCCCTCGTTCCTGGGAACTTTGTATTAAGCAGAAGTTAGCAGCAAAAAGTGTTCGTGATGGGACTGAGAAATGCTGAAACAGCCGGCACCCTGTGAAACAGAGCTCCAAGTGTCGGTTTAAATAAAGTCCTGAACTGACAGAGCAGCGGACAGATGAGGATTGAATTGAATCCCAATTCACTGAATCTAAACAAGGTTTAAATCAATGAATCTGTCAGGAGTGGGATTCCTGAGCTTGTGTGTGAGCTGAAACTGGATCGGTCCCGTTCTGTAAAGACTGAATGGCAGGCGGCTCCCAGACAGGGCTCAGGCCGGGACTGGCAGCTCTCCGCTGGGAACGGCTGGATTGGAGAGCGGGGCTCCTGCGCTGTTGCTGCTGCTGCTTCCGCCTCTTCGAGTCCCTGTGGCGGTCGGAACCGATCTCCCTCCTATGGATCCGGCTCCAGGTGGGCGCTGTGGACCTCGTGGCGCAACGGTTGCGCGTCTGACTCCAGATCAGAAGGATGCGTGTTCGAATCACGTCGGGGTCATTGCATTTTCGCAATGTTTCAGTGTCACTGTTTTATCGCGGGGCAGTCTTTCAGGGATGGTCTGTTCACTGTGTGTAAAATAATATTTATCACAGAATGAACACACCACAGAAGGAGGCCATTCAACCCATCAATCCCTTACCTGCCTTTTGTAAGACCAATCCCATTGGTCCCATTCCCCGTCCCTTTCCCCGTGGCCCTGCATTTTCCCCTTCAAGTATTTATCAAATTCCTTTTTGAAAGCCACGATTGAATCTGCTTCCACCGCCCTTTCAGGCAGCGCATTCCAGATCATAACCATTCGCTGCGTAAAAAAGATTTTCCTCATGTCGCCTTTGGTTCTTTTGCCAATCACCTCAAATCTGTGTCCTCTGGTTCTCGACACTTCCGCCAATGGGAACAGCTTCTCTTTATTAACTTTATCTGAACCCTCCATGACTTTGAACACTTCTATCAAATCTCCTCTGAACCTTCTCTGCTCGAAGGAGAACAACCCCAGCACGGCGTAAATGCGGTCAATTAGCTCCAATTTATTTATTTGGGCATTAAACAAAATGTGAAAGACTGGCGAGGCGTTGTGTGAACGGAGCTCACTGCTTTAAGACAATAAATCCAATCACTGCGTGGGCGCTCGGTTCAAATCTCACTATTGAGAGAATTTCTGACAATGTTCATTTTGACCTGTTCGCAGAAAACCCGATTGTCGTGCGATGGAGCAGAGGATGTGAAAGAAGCTGAAAGTGGAAGTGCAGATATTATTTTCATCACAGTGACTGGACACGTTTCCACAGGTTCGGGCCTCTCACCTTAAGATTCTTTCCAGCAGAGCGGGACAGGTGATCAGAGTGACCGGACTCCAGCGGCGCAATCGGTCAGTGCGCGGTCCTTATCTGACAGGACAGGGTCGGGAAATACCGAGGTTGTTAATTCGAGTCTCACCGAGATCAAACAATCCTTTTGCTTGTGAACATTTCGACCGGAGTTGAAGGTACAATTAGTTTGTTCCAAAACGCATCTACTTATTTGTATTGCCATGTGGTTCCTCCGGACTGCGCTGTTGCAATAGCAGATGAGATGTTCAGTATTACTTGTTTACAGGAGGGAGGCTGTGGTTTTGGAGACACAAACTATGATTTTGAACCATCCAAAAATCGTGGGATTTAACTGGAACTTTAAACCAGCGCCTTAGACCGCTCAGCCAGGATACTTTCCAACCTGCACTTCAGGAGCTAGTTTTACAGGAATAGAATTACTGCAAGCAAGAAATCTACCCCTCCAGCACCAATGCTCGCACGGCAGCAGGATGCATGTGTCCAGTTAGAAACCTGTCTGAAGGAACATTCAGTCTGACAGAGCCGGAAGTCCAGCAGATTGACTTTCGGTCTGAGCAGATGTTGAGTCTCCTCCTTGAGAGAGTTTGCGCGGTTTTGCTGCAAAAGTTCACTTCCCAGCTCCTGATCCGTGAACTAAAATCCAACTCTGGTGGGACTCGACCCCACAACCTTTGAATGTCCCCTCCGATTATTAAGTAGAAGTCCAACACGCTATCCATTGCGCCACAGAGTCAGTTATGCAACGTGAAGGAGAGCGGGATCCTGTGCTGTGTTTGAGGCGGTCAGGCTGCTCCTCTTTCCGCCTTTCACATTCCGAGAGCCGCGGCGGCAGTCTGCACCGATCGCCCTCCAATGGATCCGGCTCCAGCCGCTTGTTGTGGGCCTGGTGCAAGAACAGTCGCGTCTGACTCCACATCAGTCTGTAAACACCATGTATTATTGTTCAATATGTATAAATGCGTAGGCTTGAAGGAGATCTTGAAACATTTGCCTGAGGAAGGAGAAAATCTCCGAAAGCTTGTGAATTTAAAATAAAATTGCTGGACTATAACTTGGTGTTGTAAAATTGTTTACAATCCACATCAGAAGGCTGCGTGTTTTGAACCAGGTTGAAATCACAGCATTTTCACTGTGTCTCAGGGTCCTGCCGACTGATTTTAGATCGGGACAGTGTTTTAGCGATGGGATGTTCAGTGTTTGTGCAACAATATCAAAATTAAATTTGATGCATTAATGAGCTTTTTGTTCTGTTACTTTCTATTTACACCCTCTCCAGTTTTATGTAGAAACAGTTAACAATGTTTAAGGGATGTGGTGTGCAGTGTTTGTGGAATCAGTGTAATTAAATTTGATACTTTCATCTGTTCCTTCTCCAACCCAGACTCTTATCATTAGATTTGTAGTTTCACCCTGTTTAAAATAGGTTACTCAGTGATAGAAATAAATCAGTAACAACCCCGAAACCTCAGCGGGTATATTTGTTCCAATACCTTGTGATGGTCTCGATTTCCATTTAAATTTTCAATCAGCAAATCCCAACGGGAGTTTTGGGTTTGACAAACTAATTTAAGTACTTGACTGGTTCCTGGAAATGATCCAGTGGAGATTTCCTTACCGGTACAGATATAGAAATAAATACATTCCATCATTTCACAAATGACAGTTGCATAAATAAATATATCGCGATCTGTAAGATGGAAAAGCAGCTCTTCATGTTCATAAAAAAATTTCCGCATTTTATTGTATTAATCCACTTACGTTTCAATGTAGAACATATATTCAGAGCATCCCTCGAAACTTAAAGAATGGTAAAACAATTGCAGATTTTACAAACACATAACACGCTATCGTAGAAGTAAGATTAATCCCTACTTTGTGAAAGTTGTATTCTAATTGTCTTTATGATGTTAAGAAAAATATTTCTAGTTGTACATCCCCAACTTAACGGAGAAACTAAGATGTAAACCAAAAGGATTTTTCAAAAACTATTTGGGGCGATATGATCAGTTCCCCTTCTCCTTTCTTTAATTGTTACCTTTTGTTAATTGTTCATCTTGATCCGTTTGCTTCATTTTTTCCTCAGTCATTGATGGTGAATTTTCTATCCGTTAACGTTCTTAAATATTTGATTTGTTTGTTCCTTTCCTCTTGACTTGTGATTTGTTGACCTCCAGGTTAAAGTGTGAAACAGAAATGTGTTTATATTCAGGCGTGACTCTGAAGTGTGAGACCGAGAGGTGATGCCGGATGTGTGACCGAGAGAACAACTGCTGGAGGCGGAACTGTCCGTGACCCAACATACCCCGTGTGTCATTGCTCATGGTGGGTCGGATGACAATGTTTTATATTGACTGAACGGCTATGTATACAACACACAACGGATTTTAATGCTGCTTTAACTCCACAAAGTCTAATCACCATAAATGACCAAAGTCTCAGATCAGTTAGAATTGAATTGCTGTTGGTGAGGGGAGTTTGTACATTGGAAGGAGTTTATATATTTACAGCTCCAGGTAAACCTGCAAACCTCCCTCGCCTGTAGGTTACGTCACCATGAGGTGTCGACCTTTCTTTGCGCTTCTGGACTTCTGAAGTGTGATTGAACCTGACCAAAAGTTTCCTATAATTAGTGAGGAAGGAAGGTATCAGTGTAAATGGGAGATATAAACGTGGATGTTTCACTGGGTACCATGGGAACCAGATACACTGCTCATTCCAGTTATTTGTTCGGCAGGAAACAGAAATCATTCTCTTCAACTGTACTCGCCCGAAGGAAAAGGAAACAAACAAAACTACTCAGTTCTTTGTTTTAGCTTCTTCTGTTGGTTTACGTTCACTCACCGAGAAAGTGACAGAGAGACTGTGAGATTGGATTGGCTTTTTCAGTTTATAATCAATTATACTTTGTGCTTATTGTTAGAGACGGTTCCATCCCAACAATCCTGTGCCTGACCTTCTCATTGATACTCAGATGTGTTCAAAATGAGTTTCAACCAATTTTACAAAAGCTGAACAGCGAAAACTGCTCCGAAACCAGCTTCGCTCAGCAACTCTTCATGGAGATTCGGTTGCTGGTTGGAAGTGAAGAAGTTTGTACAATCAGCCCTCTGGAGCAATATCCTCAAAAGGTGTTTCGGACACATTGTATGAGAGGTCCGCCTGTACAATGCAGGAACACTTACATACTGCAGATCTGGAATCCTTTCCTTGTTGGCTCCGGAACTAATACAAATACCGCTCTGTGTTATTTTGTTGCTTAATTCACAAATTGGATGAATATCACAAAAGGCCCCGACCAAACGGGCTCTTTGAGCAGCTCAGCCACGGAGCCAAATCAAACTGCAACTTCACCACCTCCTCTCACTGATACCTGTCAGATACCCGCCACTGTCTGGTGGAGTTTGAGGCCGTTTGGTACATTTCTATATCTCTTGTCTATTTCGCTGTGTTTACCGACACTGTCTGCATCTCTCGCTGTGTTCATCTCTCTGTGTCAATCTGTGGGTTGATTCTGAATGAAAAATGAAATAAAACAGATCAGTCATCGGCTGGGCCAGTGGCGCAATGGATAACGCGTCTGACTACGGATCAGAAGATTGTAGGTTCGACTCCTACCTGGCTCGGATTTATGCAATTTTCCCTCTGACACTGGGGAACTGAGAATCAAATTTCATAATAAAATATTGTTTATGGTGAATCAGCACAGAATAATTTTCAATCAGTTATGTATAGAATGAAACTGTGACCACAACGTGTTTGCAACAAGCCGCCTTTTAAGTTGATGTCCGGCTCGCTAACATTACAGCACGAGGTGTGGGCACCGCACTGATAACCTTCATGTGTATCCGGGCCTTTCAGACACTTCGTGTGACACAAGAGCTTTCCAATCCCCGCCAGCTCCTGGACACCGAGACTTCCGTTCGAAGCAGCATTCACCGCCAGGACCGCTATTCCGCTCCCTTTGCCGGTCTGCATAAAATCCGATGCTAAAATTACAAAGTAGGACGGACAGTATCTGGAAAACAGTTCAACTTTCAGTGTTCAGACTTTGGTGAGAGCTGAGAACAGGACTTTGGGTAAATATAAATTGGGTGTGGATTAGGAGTGCGCTGTTCTGTTATAAACTGTGTGTGTGTATATATGAGTGTGATGTTTATATATGAACTGTGGGTGTGTATATATGAGTGTGATGTTTATATATGAACTGTGGGGTGTATATATGAGTGCGATGTTTATATATGAACTGTGGGTGTGTATATATCAGTGTGATGTTTATATATGAACTGTGGGTGTGTGAATATGAGTGCGATGTTTATATATGAACTGTGGGTGTGTATATATGAGTGTGATGTTTATATATGAACTGTGGGTGTGTATATATGAGTGTGATGTTTATATATGAACTGCGGGTGTGTATATATCAGTGTGATGTTTATATATGAACTGTGGGTGTGTATATATGAGTGTGATGTTTATATATGAACTGTGGGGTGTATATATGAGTGTGATGTTTATATATGAACTGCGGGTGTGTATATATGAGTGCGATGTTTATATATGAACTGTGGGTGTGCATATATGAGTGTGATGTTTATATATGAACTGTGGGTGTGTATATATGAGTGTGATGTTTATATATGAACTGTGGGTGTGTATATATCAGTGTGATGTTTATATATGAACTGTGGGTGTGTATATATGAGTGTGATGTTTATATATGAACTGTGGGTGTGTATATATGAGTGCGATGTTTATATATGAACTGTGGGTGTGTATATATGAGTGTGATGTTTATATATGAACTGTGGGGTGTATATATCAGTGTGATGTTTATATATGAACTGTGGGTGTGTATATATCAGTGTGATGTTTATATATGAAATGTTGGTGTGTATATATGAGTGTGATGTTTATATATGAACTGTGGGTGTGTATGTATGTGTGCGATGTTTATATATGAACTGTGGGTGTGTATATATGAGTGTGATGTTTATATATGAACTGTGGGGTGTATATATCAGTGTGATGTTTATATATGAACTGTGGGTGTGTATATATCAGTGTGATGTTTATATATGAAATGTGGGTGTGTATATATGAGTGTGATGTTTATATATGAACTGTGGGTGTGTATGTATGTGTGCGATGTTTATATATGAACTGTGGGTGTGTATATATGAGTGTGATGTTTATATATGAACTGTGGGGTGTATATATGAGTGTGGTGTTTATATATGAACTGTGGGTGTGTATATATCAGTGTGATGTTTATATATGAACTGTGGGTGTGTATATATGAGTGTGATGTTTATATATGAACTGTGGGTGTGTATATATGAGTGTGATGTTTATATATGAACTGTGGGTGTGTATATATGAGTGTGATGTTTATATATGAACTGTGGGTGTGTATATATCAGTGTGATGTTTATATATGAACTGTGGGTGTGTATATATGAGTGTGATGTTTATATATGAACTGTGGGTGTGTATATATGAGTGTGATGTTTATATATGAACTGTGGGTGTGTATATATGAGTGCGATGTTTATATATGAAATATATGAACTGTGGGTGTGTATATATGAGTGCGATGTTTATTCATGAAGTGCGGATTGACCGGGAGGGGCAATTCCTCCTGGGGTTATATTTTCTTCCAACATAATGACACAAAGTTCAATTTGCAGTGGGACGGAAATCGCTCAGTTGGGAGGGCGTTAGAATAAAGATCTAAAGATCTCGGGTTTCACAAGTTTGAGTTATTTAGTTTCTGCCTCCTTGAATCCCAGAATCATTGAATGGTTTCAGCACGGAAGGAGGCCATTCGGCACGTCGAGTCCGTGCCGGCCCTCTGCAAGAGCAATCCAGCTTGTCACACCCCCTCCCCCCACTCCCCCAGTTTACCCGTAGCCCTGCATTTTTTTCCCTTCAAGTACTTATCCAATTCTCTTTTGAAAGCCACGATTGAATCTGCCTACAGCACTCACTTAGGCAGTGAATTCCAGATCTTAACCACTCGCTGTGCAAAAGCGTTTTTCCTCATGTTGACTTTGATTCTTTTGCAATCACCATAAATCTTTGTCCTCTGGTTCTTGACCCTTCCGTCCATGGGAGCAGTTTCTCTCGATCCACTCTGTCTAGAATCTTCATGTTTTTAAAAACATCGATGAAATATCCTCTCAACATTCTCTGCTCTAAGGAGAACAACCCCAGCTTCTCCAGTCTATCCACGTTACTGAAGTCCTTCATTCCTGGAACCTTTCTAATAAATCTGTTCTGCACCTTCTCAAAGGCCTTCACATCCTTCCTAAAGTGCGGTGCCAAGAACTGGACACAATACTGCAGTTGTGGCCGAACCAGTGTTTTATAAAGGTTCATCATAACTTCCTTCCTTATGTACTCTATGCCTCTATTTGTAAAGCCCGCGATCCTGTATGCTTCTTTAACCGCTTTCTCAATCTGCCCGGCCATCTTTAAAGATTTGTTCACATGAACCCCCAGATTTCTCGGTTCCTGCAGCTCCTTTCGAATTGTGCCCTTCAGTTTATTTCTCCTCTCCTCGTTCTTCCACCAAAATGTATCGCTTCGCACTTCTTTGCGTTAAATTTCATCTGCCATGTTTCTGCCCATTCCACCAACCTGTCTTTGTCCTGTCACTCTCCTCCTCACTGTTGTTGGACTGGAAAAATACGCTTGTGAACCCAGATCCAAACCCTCCAGCCTCCCCTCACCTAACCTGATATATATATAATAAAGAATGATTAGCCACTCCTATCCTCACAAAAATTCGATCGTTAAATCGCACATGTCGCATTTAGGTAGCAGCAAAGCATGATGGGATACTTGACCATTATGGGAGCAGTTCGTAACCCACACTGTAAGAGCTGACAAAGGCAGGTTTGTTGGATTTATGGCCACCCCCTCGATTATCTCCAGAGCACACTAAGGAATGTTTACTCAAGGACATTGTTTATCCTAACTAACTCACTTGGGATGATTAAGGGAGAAGCGGTGGATATCTCCAAGGTCACCCCAGCACAAAAGGGAGTGAGGGATGAGCTGCTCAGGACTTGTGAAGACCCCCGCCCAGTCTCAATGTTTGGGACTTATGTGTTCACTGATAAGGGCCCTCCTCAGGAATGTGAGATGTTTAAAGTCATGGGACGATCCAAGGTAGCCCCTGACAAGTGAGTGGCAGACTATACCACCCAATGAAACCCACTGTAGTTATGTAAACATGTACCCTCACCTTTCACAGCAGGTGGCTGTTGCTTATTGAAAGGTATAAACATGCTTGTAGTGCTGATGTTCCTTTGAGAGTTAGTCACGAGCTTGAGGAAGCTGACCACTCTCCCTTTGTGCACAAAGTTTTCTAATAAACTTTAACTTTGTCAGCAGTTCAGTCTCCGTCTGGTTTTGCTCCAAAAATTCGAGTCTAACAGTTGGTGTCAGAAGTGGGATACTGCGCTGCAGGTCGGCTAACGGATCCTGTATTGGAGGGTACGTGGTATAGTGAAACAGGATAGCCCTGTACTCCAGATGGGGGGTGCCCCTGCATAAAGCCCTCGAGGGTGAGGCCGGTAGCCTATGGTAGGGGCTCGGCTCATCATTGGAGACAGGATTGGCAGTGGCACTTGCCGCAGTATTAAAATTATCCACGTAGTAAAATTCCTCACGGAGACCACGGATTGACGGAATTGACTAGACCTGTAGGTATATAAGATATAGTGTAAGTGTTTGTTTGCTTAGAGTATAAGTTTATGCCGTTATTCCGATACAGTATGAGGTTGGATTTTGAGAGTCACGTGGTGATCGACACGGACAAGGGTGGTGGTTTATCTCAAACACCGAGCCTGAGCCTGAATTAAGAGGACCAAGTCCCACGTGACGGCCAGGATCAAGTAGGCGAAGGGAACGACAACCACCACAGGATTGTGATCCGGGGACCAGTGAGTGTGTATAAATTAGAGTATAAGGTGATACGTTTGTGCCGATTAAAGTATAAGATTAGAGTAAAATAAATTAAAGTATAAGATAGAGCATAAGGATATACGTAATGATTGACATGAGTAACGAGGGGAAACCCCTTCCTCCGGACGTCCCGGCTCTGCCCACCAGTGTCTCTGTTGTAAAACGAGTCCAAGAGGCTAATTTAAAATATCAGTGAAATGATCAGGAACGGATGGAAGGAAACGAGTCCAGTCGTCGATCAAATAGAGTGGTGGGCGGGACACAAGGCTGCTAAACAAATTAATTATGGCACCGTTCTGCTCGCTAGTTGGGCAGATCAGACAGGATCTTTAATTAAGAACATAAGAACATAAGAAATTGGAGCAGGAGTAGGCCAATCGGCCCCTCGAGCCTGCTCCGCCATTTAATAAGATCATGGCTGATCTGATCCCAACCACAAATCTAAAGAACACAAGAAGTCGGAGCAGGACCCGGCCACATAGCCCCTGGGCCCTCTCCGCCACCCACAGGGCATTGACCGATCCGAACTCAGCTTCATGTCCAATTTCCTGCCCGCTCCCCATAACCCCTAATTCCCTTTACTTCGAGGAAACTGTCTATTTCTGTTTTAAATTTATCTAATGATGTAGCTTCCACAGCTTCCTGGGGCAGCATATTCCACAGACCTACCACCCTCTGAGTGAAGAAGTTTCTCCTCATCTCAGTTTTGAAAGAGCAGCCCCTTATTCTAAGATTATGCCCCCTAGTTCTAGTTTCACCCATCTTTGGGAACATCCTTACTGCATCCACCCGATCAAGACCCCTCACAATCTTATATGTTTCAATAAGATCGCCTCTCATTCTTCTGAACTCCAATGAGTAGAGTCCCAATCTACTCAACCTCTCCTCATATGTCCGCCCCCTCATCCCCGGGATTAACCGAGTGAACCTTCTTTGTACTGCCTCGAGAGCAAGTATGTCTTTTCTTAAGTATGGAGACCAAAACTGTATGCAGTATTCCAGGTGCGGTCTCACCAATACCTTATATAACTGCAGCAATACCTCCCTGTTTTTATATTCTATCCCCCTAGCAATAAAAGCCAACATTCCGTTGGCTTTCCTGATCACCTGCTGCACCTGCATACCAACTTTTTGATTTTCTTGCAATAGGACCCCCAGATCCCTTTGTACTGCAGTACTTTCCAGTCTCTCGCCATTAAGAAAATAACTTGCTCTCTGATTTTTCCTGCCAAAGTGCATAACCTCACATTTTCCAATATTATATTGCATCTGCCAAATCTCCGCCCACTCACCCAGCCTGTCTATATCCCCTTGCAGGTTTTTTATGTCCTCCTCACTCTCTACTTTCCCTCCCATCTTTGTATCATCTGCAAATTTTGATATGTTGCACTCGGTCCCCTCCTCCAAATCGTTAATATAGATTGTAAAGAGTTGGGGACCCAGCACCGACCCCTGTGGAACACCACTGGTTACTGGTTGCCAGTCCGAAAATGAACCATTTATCCCAACTCTCTGCTTCCTGTTTGATAACCAATCCTCCACCCATGCCAGAATATTACCCCCAATCCCGTGATTTTTTATCTTAAGTAATAATCTTTCATGTGGCACCTTGTCGAATGCCTTCTGGAAGTCTAAATACACTACGTCCACTGGTTCCCCTTTATCCACCCTATACGTTATATCCTCGAAGAACTCAAGCAAATTTGTCAGACATGACTTCCCCTTCATGAAGCCATGCTGACTTTGTCCTATTAAATTATGCTTATCTAAATGTTCCGTTACTGTCTCCTTAATAATAGACTCCAAAATTTTACCCACCACAGATGTTAAGCTAACTGGCCTATAATTTCCAGCCTTCTGCCTACTACCCTTTTTAAATAACGGTGTTACATTAGCAGTTTTCCAATCTGCCGGGACCTCTCCTGAGTCCAGGGAATTTTGGAAAACTATCACCAAAGCATCCACAATCCCTACTGCCACTTCCCTCAAGACCCTAGGATGGAAGCCATCAGGTCCAGTGCGTATATTGACCGGATAATTGAACGGTATGAACATTGGGGACTGAATATACAGATCCATCCTTGGATTAGATGAATTGTAGACTAATGGGGGAGACCGTCTCCTCCACAGGACTTTTTGAGATCTGTACAAGAGGTTAAAGTTCGAGTTTTCAGTCTGTTGGATCTGGAAGCGCCAGCAACGGAGGAGTTAGACGATTTAAAGGTTTGGGGGGGGGAATTGTTAAGGCAATGGAGGCTCAGCAGCACAAAACGCCGCAGACCGAGGGCCTGCCCGAATACAACCGTATCTGCCCTTCGGCACCGGTACAACCTGGAAATGGGGAGCCGAAGTCCATGGCCCCTGTCCGAGTAAACCCAGCCGGAGGGGCAGCAAATGGGGAAATGGGAGGCATGGGCATAATGGGGGAATCTCAGCCTTTTACACCACAGGAGAGATCCAGCCTGATCCTTCTCATTACTGACCTGAAGCGATATAATCCCAATGTCGATGTATGGGCAAAGATACAAAGCGCCGCCCGACATTTTAATCTGTCCATGTAGGACATAAAATATATCATTGAGGTTAAGTGCCCCTCCGCTGTCCATGGGGCATTGCCCCCTTGGGATTTGCAGGTCCCAGCTACTATGGTCGAGTATGACACCCAATTTGAAGCTCTAAAGACCTGGGTTCAAGATGGATTGGGTAACGGCACTGCCACCTGGACAGAACTCACGGACCCACGACAAAACCCTGGGGAAGACCCCAGTGCGTATATTGACCGGATAATTGAACGGTATGAACATTGGGGACTGAATATACAGATCCATCCTTGGATTAGATGAATTTCACATGTATTAGTCGTAGTGCAGTTTGTTGTAATGTGCTTCTTGATTTTCATGGCATGTAATAAATGTAAGCAGAGGATGAAGGGTTTGGCAAAGGTAGTAAAACAGAGCCTGGGTGAGAATGTCCCCATTGTCTCTGTGATTTCAACTAAGAAAACATCTTAATGGTACCGGGACTAGCACCCGCTGGGGTAAGGTGCATGTAAAAGGGGAGACAATCATAGTTTGATAGGATTATCAGATGCTCTGCCTCTCTTCCACCCGGACTGGTGGCCAACACGAAGGGAACCTGGTTAAGATGAGGTCCAGCATCTTGCATATGTAAATATCCAGGGGATGCCTAGGTGCTTGCAAGAGGGCAACACTGAGCGGGGCATACCTATGGGCAACCATGGGTGACGGATAAAGGTTGGATATCTTGGGCTTAGCCAAGAGCCCAAGGGGGGATATTGTAGGGATAAAATTTGGATTAAGGGCTGTAAAGGGGTGGGCCCCAATTCACTGGTATAAAACGGTCTGAAAGGTACCATTCAGTCTAGTTAGGCTGGAAACAAAACACAAAGCACCATGGGATACTTGACTATGTTAGCCCTTTTCAAACTAACATGGATAGGTTTAGCTGACCAAGGACATTCCCAGCTTACTTGAGAAATGTTTAGAAGGAGTCTGTTCCTGAGAAGAGATAAGAGTACAAAGGCGGATTGATGAAACATCTGCTGATGGCATGGGAAAGAAGTCAGTTTGGCTGCATAACTCAATAAAACTTTGTATTCCAGCAGACCATGTTCCCACTGAAGATCCCTCCCGATAGTGATAACAAGGGGAAGAGATAGCTCAAAAATGCGAAGTTAGAGTGAAGCTTCTGCAGCCCATCAGCTTCTCACAGGGAGGTATTCGAGTTCAAAGGGCAGGCCTAGTAGTTGATTGATTGATTAACCCTATAAACCAATGATGTGTTAATATTACCATGTATACACCCCCATTAGTAATTAGTGGGTGTTGTCTAATAAACTGTATAAACTAAGTTGTATTGTCACTTTTCCCTCGAGAACGAGGTCTCCAGCTGGGGTGGCTGAGACTGTTCTCCTGTGTACACTCGTAATAAACTATTGATCTGGGTAACACCTGAGCCTGTTAGTTCTGTTTTACCTTCCGGATTTTCCTCGCTTACGGTTTGGTGTCAGAAGAGAGCTCCTAGGGTTGGTACTCATAATACCCGGTGATGGCACCCGGGGAAGGGAGTTCCCCTAATCCCTGAAAGAAAACCTTTCAGCTCTCTTGTTTTTCCAGGACCAAGGTCAGAAGATCGAGTCAATTGTTTCGGGTGTTACGTATCTCTCTCTCTTCCTTACAGGTACACGGGCCGGCCCCGGTACTGTCACCACGACCGGACATATCGACTCTCCAACGCTCCGTGCTATTGGTCACCCAGACTGGAATATAACGAACCTCGTCCCGGACACGCCTCTTAAATTTTGAGCTCACGTCATTTTTTTTCTTTCTCCTTCCCCTCCTCTCGATTGCTTTCCCCCTTTTCCCAGGTCTATCGGACCCCTCTCCCCCTACCCCGGCCCAGCATTGGTCCCTGAACCTGAGACAGTAACGACTTGAACACTATGAAATGGTCTGTATCAGGGACGATAGGATTGTTGGGACTGCTGGTTGAAAGACATACTTGCTCTCGAGGCAGTACAAAGAAGGTTCACTCGGTTAATCCCGGGGATGAGGGGGTGGACATATGAGGAGAGGTTGAGTAGATTGGGACTCTACTCATTGGAGTTCAGAAGAATGAGAGGCGATCTTATTGAAACATATAAGATTGTGAAGGGGCTTGATCGGGTGGATGCGGTAAGGATGTTCCCAAGGATGGGTGAAACTAGAACTCGGGGGCATAATCTTAGAATAAGGGGCTGCTCTTTCAAAACTGAGATGAGGAGAAACTTCTTCACTCAGAGGGTGGTAGGTCTGTGGAATTTGCTGCCCCAGGAAGCTGTGGAAGCTACATCATTAAATAAATTTAAAACAGAAATAGACAGTTTCCTCGAAGTAAAGGGAATTAGGGGTTACGGGGAGCGGACAGGAAATTGGACATGAATTTAAATTTGAGGTTAGGATCAGATCAGCCATGATCTTATTGAATGGCGGAGCAGGCTCGAGGGGCCGATTGGCCTACTCCTGCTCCTATTTCTTATGTTCTTAAAGCTGCTGACTCGGAGTTGGGATGGTGTAGGGATGGGTTTGGTACACACACAGGCTATATGGATGATAACCGAGGCGGGGTGGGTATGCGTTAGTTGTGATACCGGGGAGCGGAGGGCCATGTGCTGCCAAAACAATCAAGGGTTTTGGCATCCCTCCTGTACCCCCACCAGGGTTGAGTGTTAAGAATACGGAAAAATAGAGGAGCTTAACGGTCCTACCCCACCCAAGTGGAGTGCAAACCGGATGGGGGAGGGCTTCTGGGTCTGGTTCTGGTCATCCCAGTCCTGACCCCGGAGACTCGGGGGCGAGAGGTGTATCGGGTGCAGAATATTGGTGTAATAAAAGACGGCATGCATGGATCTCATCACAATGTGTTACCTTTTGCAGTGATAATAAACGAAAATTTGGTCGGAACCAAATTGGAAGGATGTGTCACTCGACATGCCATCATAGTCTGTCCACAGACGATCAGCCGAAGCCCACAAGCCCAATGCGGATTTAACAACACTGACCTGGAAATTAACTGCACCATGGAGGCACTGGACGCCGACACAAAACCCACTCAAGTGGCTTACACCGGAAAAGGCAAATATTGTGTGATGACTCATTTAAGCTCGTTCGAGTCGGCCTACTTAATGTGTGCCAGCCCCAGTCCGGAGTTTAGCTTCACCCCGGAAATTCCCGTACGAATTGGACACGAGGAGCTGGTGGACATACACCAGGACAACACGACCTTTCTTCAAGTGTCCGAAGACATTAGGAACGACGTATGGAACTACATCAACACGATTGGATATCCAATACCTCCATTGCCCGAACACCTGAGACAGTTACGAGAGAAGGTTGAACATTCCCAGCAGGTGTATTATACCATGGAACAGGGGAGCAAGGAGTTGAGGAAAGACATAGACGCGATCAAGGTGACCATGTGGTGGGATCACTTATGGGACTGGGAACTAAATGGATCCGACTAATTTCCCATGTTTTGGTCATGGTGCAGTTTATACTGGTCTTTATTCTGCTATGTGTTGCATGTAAGAAATGTAAACGGGCTGCGGCAAAACATCTGGCTGGACAGGTGGTTAAAACAGCTGGTGTATGCGCCCCTCCCCCACCCGTGATTCAGATGATTTCAGCCGCTTGTGGGAAAAATCAAGTGTGTGGGTGAGGAGAGCAGCAGGAGATTGAATCGGGAATGGTTTTAATGTCAATGACTAATTACCCTCTTTTGATGCAGACCCGGTGCCTCGACAGTCGGCCGCCTCGACAGGACTCATGTCGGATCACATGGGACCAATAAAGGATCCCCCTGGAATAGCCAGTGGGCTGGGGAGGGGAGAGGGGGAGTAAATTCGGTTGATTATTAGACAAAACCTCAGTCACTTGCGCTCTAGCTTTTCCCTGAATAATCCAATAATCCAATGTCCAACCCCACTGTAAAGGTGTTTTTCGGAGGTTGGAGGGGGGACTGTTGGACTGGAAAATAGGCTTGTGAACAGAAATCCAAAACCTCCAGCCCCTCCTCACCTAACCTGATATATATATATATATATATTAAAGAATGATTAGCCACTCCTATCCTCACACACACAAGTAGTTAAATCGCACATGTAGCATTTAGGTAGCAGCAAAGCATGATGGGATACTTGACCATTATGGGAGCAGCTTGTAACCCACACTGTAAAAGCTGACAAAGGCAGGTTTGTTGGATTTGTGTCCACCACCTCGCTTATCTCCAGAACACACCAGGGAATGTTTATTCAAGGCCGAAGCCGACATTGTTTATCCTAACCAGCTCACTTCGGATGATTAAGGGAGGAGCGGTGGATATCTCCGAGGTTACCCCAGCTCAAGAGGGAGTCAGATAGGAAGCAGCTGCTCAGGACTTTGTGAAGACCCTTTGTGTAGTTTCAATGTCTGGGACTTGTGTTTATTGATAAGGGTCCTCCTCAGAAATGTGAGATGTTTAATGTCATGGGACGACCCAAGGTAGCCCCTGACAAGGGAGTGGCAGGCTGTACCACCCAATGAAACCCTCTGTAGTTACGGAGACCTGTACCACATTCTACGGCAGGTGGGTGTTGCTTATTGAAAGGTATAAACATGCTTGTAGTGCTGACGTTCCTTTGAGAGTTAGTCACGAGCTTGAGGAAGCTGCCACTCTCCCTTTGTGCACAAGGTTTTCTAATAAACTTTAACTTGGTCAGCAGTTCCGTCTCCGTCTGGTTTTGCTCCAAAAATTCGAGTCTAATAAGGCTGAGGATTGATTTAATTGAGGTGTACAAAATTATGTGTGGCCGAGATAGGCTGGAAAGGAAGGACCGATTTCCCTGAGCAGAGAGGTCAATACACAAGGGGCAGGGCATAGATTTAAAGTGATTGGTAGAAGGATTATTGAGGAGCTGAGGAAAACATTTTTCATCCAGAGGGTGGTAGGTGTCTGGAACTCACTGCCTGAAAGGGTGGGAGAGGCAGAAACCCTCAACTCATTTAAAAGGTACCCGGATATGCACCTGAAGTGCCGTGACCTACAAGGCTATGGACCAAGTGCTGGAAAGTGGGATTAGGCTGGGTGGCTCATTTTCGGCTGGCGCGGACACGATGGGATGAATGGCCTCCTTCTGTGCTGTAAATTTTCTATGATTCTATGATTCCAATTAACAGCAAGCAGGGTAGTTCAGGGATCATGAGAACATTACTGAAGAAAAGTAACTGCTGGGAACCAAGCAATGTGTCCTTGTAAACCACAGATGAGGGAAGTTCCAGCTCCAGTGACAGAGATGGATCACAACAGGGTATAAAAGTGTGGGGATACTGAAGGAAGGGGCAGTTGGGACTGGAGACACCGGAGATCAAGCTCAGGGAGTCCGTGGTTCCATCCAGAGGGCTGATCTCGTCTGCACGGGGGATTTGCATGTTTAGTCTGGTATGGGAGAGGAAAGAGAATTTGCTCATATATTTCTTCATGAGGTATTAAAGTTGCTGACTCTCAGACTTGTTAATTAATAAGACAATGCATTATTTAGAACCTTCCATCCCTAAGTCTCTCTGCTGCTCTACTTTTAAACTTTCACCATTTAGTTTACATTTCATCTCATTTTTCTTCCTCTCAAAATGCATCACGTCACATTTCTCTGCATTAAATTTCACCTGGCCCATTTACTAACCCGTGGACGTCACAGTGAAGTCTCTGACACTCCTCTTCACAGTTGCCCCGGTGCCAATTTTGGCGTCATCTAGAAATTTTCACCTTGTGTCCCACATAACCAAGCTCAGATCATTCTCTATATTGAGGTTAGCAATGGTCCCAACACTGACCCTGGAGGACACCACTGTTTACATCCCTCCAGTCTGGAGAACATCCATTAACCACTACTTTCTGTTTTCTGCCCCTTGCACAACTACCTGTACACACTGCCTCATTCCTTTTAATACGGTAAGTATTAACGTTTATCAACAAGCCTCCTGTCCGGCATCTTACCAAACACCCTTTCACAATCAATGCAAACAACAACCACGACATTCCCTTTATCAGTGGACTTGAGTTATCTCAAATGATCCATGTTGGCTGTTCTTAGTTAATGTGTTTTTCTTACAAATGTTGAAATGTTTGCTCCACCTCATCTGGTGTGATCTGTTTCAAGACGCAACAGAAAGGTCATTTTTCATACAATGAGGGACATCTGGGCTTAGACCCGCCCATTCGGTGCCACAACTCCCACCCCTGACACACTCCGATTGGTTGGAGGACCAACTCACCCATCAGCCGCCCACCCCTCAAGTCAATTTCCGCTCCTCCTCTTGTTCCGGAACTCTCCTTAATCACCAGGACGGGATTAGTGTTGAGACTGACATCCTGAGGTGCAGTTCGAAAATAAACATTAATTGAACCCGTCCGTTGCAACATTTAATAAAACGAAATTAATAAAAGTTACCGTAAAAATATTTTCTGGAGGTCACCAAAGTGGGGGAGTGCCTGCGCTGTGTGTTTGTGCCGATTTAAATGACACGAAGAGCTGGTGTTTCAGTTTATTTTATTATCTTTGTTCCAAACGCGCTCTTCCTGCTTCCAATGTCTTTGTTTTTCGGCCTGATATTAAGAGCATCAATGGCGGCTGCATCACCCAGCATGCAGCGCGGTACAGATTGTGCCCTATCTGAATCAGTGGAGCCCAGTGCGCAGGCGCAGTAGTGACTCATGATCGGGCAGTGTGTCCTGAGCATGCGCGGCCAGTCGAGGCTGCGGGAGGAGCGCGTTCGGTGCAGGTCAGAGGATCGGAGCAAGAGGCTCAATAAACCCCGGGGCCCGGGTCCGGGCTCAGGCCCAGGCTCAGGCTTTACAAACCCCGAGTGCGGCCCCAGACCCGAATATAAAACAGTGAACATTATCCCCCCCTCACTACCCGCCGGGAAATGAAGGGGAAATGGGGATCGGTCAGGGAGCGTCTGTAAATGAAGGAGAAATGGTGATCGGTCAGGGAGCGTCTGTAAATGAAGGGGAAATGGTGATCGTTCGGGGGGCGTCTGTAAATGAAGGAGAAATGGTGATCGGTCAGGGAGCATCTGTCAATGAAGGAGAAATGGTGATCAGTCAGGGAGCGTCAGTAAATGAAGGTGAAATGGTGATCGGTCGGGGGGCGTCTGTAAATGAAGGAGAAATGGTGATCGGTCGGGGGGCGTCTGTAAATGAAGGAGAAATGGTGATCGTTCGGGGGGCGTCTGCAAATGAAGGAGAAATGGTGATCGGTCAGGGAGCATCTGTAAATGAAAGACAAATGGTAATCAGTCAGGGAGCGTCTGTAAATGAAGGGGAAATGGTGATCAGTCGGGGGGCGTCTGTCAATGAAGCAGAAATGGTGATCGGTCGGGGGGCGTCGGTAAATGATGGAGAAATGGTGATCGGTCAGGGAGTGTCTGTAAATGATGGAGAAATGGTGATGGGTCAGGGAGCGTCTGTAAATGAAGGAGATATGGTGATCGGTCAGGGAGCGTCTGTAAATGAAGGAGCAATGGTGATCTCTATATCTTCAGTCATCCAGGGAGCTCTAGCTTTGGATGCTGTTCCTTTCCTCCTCGTGGGAATCTGTCCACTCTGCACCCAAACCAACTCCTCCTTGAAGGCCTCCCACTGTTCAATTACTGTTCTGCCTGACAATTTTTGATACCAATCCACCTGGACAAGATCCCTTTTTAACTCACTGGAATTAGCCCTCCTCCAGTTAAGAATTTTCACATTTGACTGTCCCCTGTCCTTTTCCATAACTGTTCTAAACCTAATGAGATTATGATCACTGCTGCCCCACTGAAAGATGCTCCACCTGCCCCACTTCATTCTCCACACCGAGCCCACTGCTGTACTCACACTCTCACACTCACTCACACTCTCTCACACCCTTTCACTTATGGTTTAGGGCCACTGAAAGATGATGCGATGGATTTGGATTTCAGCACAGTGAGGTGGGAGAGTGTGTGGGACGGGGATTTACAGCTTTGAGTAATGAGAGAGGAAATAGTGTTCCATAGAAAGTAGAGTTATCTGATCTGAATTTCTATCCTGTAATTACAGTGATAACTTTTATAAACTCCTTTTACAGGGGAGGATTTACAGAGGGAAACTCAAACCAAAGATCACGTCAAGATCTGACAGAGTCACTGGATTCATCAGGACCTGAATATCATCGGCCTTTGAATGTGGAAGGAGAAATGTTTGTCTGTTCTGTCTGTGGGAGAAGATTTCAAACATCAGTGTGAGTGGAAAAGCACCGAGACACACACACCCGAGTGAGAGTGTTCCAGTGCACTGACTGTGGAAAGAGCTTTCCCCAATAACACAGCCAGAAAAAACATCGCACCATTCACAGCGGGGAGAAACCGTACACGTGTTCTGTGTGTGGACGAGGCTTCAACTGATCGTCCAACCTGGAGAGACACAAGGTCACCCGGACCATGGAGAAACCGTGGAAATGTGGGGATTGAGGGAAGGGATTCATTTCCCCTTCAGAGCTGGAAACTCATCGACGCCGTCACACGGGGGAGAGGCCGTTCTCCTGCTCCGTGTGTGGGAAGGGATTCACTCGGTCATCCAACCTCCTGACACACCAGCGAGCTCACTCTGATGAGAGACCTTTTAAATGTTCTGACTGTGAGAAGAGGTTTAAAAGCAAAAGTAATCTGATGTCACACCAACGCACTCACACTGCGGAGAGGTCGTTCACCTGCTCCGTGTGTGGGAAGGGATTCACTCAATCATCCATCCTGTTGACACACCAGCGAGTTCACACTGGGGAGAGACCTTTTAAATGTTCTGACTGTGAGAAAAGGTTTAAATGCAAAAGGAATCTGCAGACACACCAATGTACCCACACTGGGGAGAGACCGTTCACCTGCTCCGAGTGTGGAAAGGGATTCACTCAGTCATCCACCCTGTTGACACACCAGCGAGTTCACACTGGGGAGAGGCCTTTTAAATGTTCTGACTGTGAGAAGACGTTTAAAAGCAAAATTGAACTGCTGACACACCAACGCACTCACACTGGGGAGAGACCATTCATCTGCTCTGTGTGTGGGAAGGGATTCACTCGGTCATCTCACCTCCTGACACACCAGCGAGTTCACACTAATGAGAGACCTTTTAAATGTTCTGACTGTGAGAAGAGGTTTAACAGCAAAATTGAACTGCTGAGACACCAACGCACCCACACTGGGGAGAGGCCGTTCATCTGCACCGTGTGTGGGAAGAGATTCACTCAGTCATCCATCCTGCTGAGACACCAGCGAGTTCACACTGGGGAGAGGCCGTTCACCTGCTCCGTGTGTGGGAAGAGATTCACTCGGTCATCACACGTGCTGAGACACCAACGAGTTCACTCCAATGAGAGACCTTTTAAATGTTCTGACTGAGAAGAGGTTTAAAAGCAAAAGTAATCTGCTGTCACACCAACGCACTCACACTGCGGAGAGGCCGTTCACCTGCTCAGTGTGTGGGAAGGGATTCACTCAGTCATCACACGTGCTGAGACACCAGCGAGTTCACGAAATGAGCAGGTCCAACGAGCCGGTCTGTAACACAGGCCAATGACTCAGTGCAGCTCGTGACCCAGTCACTGGGCTCCGTTATAGCCTCTCCTGTCAGTAACACACAAAGAGAAATTGTAAATCTGAAACAGAAAGAGATAATGTATCACACTTCATATCAACCACCAGTTTTTCCCTCTTTCCGGCTTTTAAAATAATCTGTTTCACAGTTTGTCAAATCCGAAACAGCCTCTGGGATTTGCTGATTGAGAATTTCAGTGGAAATTGGGACCGTCACGAAGTATCGGAACAAATATCCCCGCTGAGGTTTCGGGATTGTTACTGGTTTATTTATATCAGTGAGTGACCAATTTTAAACAAGGTGAGGGTCTAAACCTAAGGTAAGAGCCTGGGATAGACAAGAGATTCTTCAATGTATCAAGTTAAATTACACTGATTCCACCAACACTGGACATCACATCCCTCAAACATTGTTACCTGTTACTGTATAAAACTGGTGAGGGTGGAAATGGGAAATAACTGAAGAAACCTTCATTGTATCAAAGTTAATTCTGATCATTATTATTATACAAACATTCTACAGCCGGTCCCTTAAAAAGGACCCAATATCAAACCAGTCCCCAGTCCTTGGGCCTGTGCCTATGTTGTGATTTGCACCCGCTTCTGACTGACTTGTTATCAGACGCACTCCCGTCAACAGTAAACGGATGGAGCCGGATCCATAAGAGAAAAATGAGGACCGAGCTCCGCGGTTCTCCCAGAGTGCGGGAGGCGGAGTAACAGCAGCAGACAGAGAGATCTCTCTAAACCAGCCGCTGCCGCCGGAGAGAAGCGAGTCCCGTTCCGAGCCGTGTCTGTCAGGCGCCCGCTGACCCTCTCTTCACTGAAGGGGACCGATTCAGCACCAACTCACACACCCACCATTGGATCATTGAATCACCTTCAACACCTGAATTACATCACCACTTAATCCTCTATACACGAGGAAATACAAACCTTGTCCACGCAACGTGCCCTCATAATGTAACCATTTTAGCCCCGGTATCATTCTGGTCTTTCTGCGCTGCACCTCCTGCAAGGCCAATATATCCTTCCTGAGGTCTGGTGCCCAGGACTGAATGCCGTACTCTGAATGTGGCCTTAGCAGAGTTTATAGAATTCTAACATAACTTCCACCCTTTTGAATTCCAGTTCCCTTGAGATAAAGGCCGATATTCCATTAGCCATTTTAATTATTTTTTGCACCTCTCTGCCAACTCTTCGTGATTTCCCGAAGTATCTCTGCTCACCCACAGTTCCTGGCTTCTCACCATTTTGAAAATACTCTGATTTATCTTGCTTCGGGCCAAAGTGGATGGCCTCACATTTCCCCAGATTGAAACTTTGAACAGTCTGGGGCTCTTTTGTATCGAAAAGAGAAAGCTGAGGCTGACCTGATACAGGACTTTAAGATTATGCAAGGGTTTGATAGGTCAGATGTAGATAAGGTGTTTGTACTGTTGGGAGTGGGGATGCGAGAACTTTGGGCCATGAATGTAATAGTCATCAATAAATCCAATCTGGCATTCAAGAGAAACATATTTATCCAGAGAGTCGTTAGAATGTGCAGCTCTCTCCCACACGGAGTAGTTAAGGCGAATCGCATGGATGCATTTACAGGGAAGCGAGATAAACACATGGAGGAGAATGGAATATTCGGGTTTGCTCATAGGGTTAGATGAAGAGGGGTTGGAGGAGGCTCGTCTGCAGCATAAACACCGGTATGGTCTAGTTGGGCCGAATTGCCTGTTTCTGTGATGTACATTCGATGTAATTCTATGTAAGCTCCATCTGACACAGTTTTACCAACTCACTGAATCTATCAATTTCCCTTTGTAACTTTACGCTCCCATCTACACTACTCACTGTGCACCCAAACTTGGTGTCGTCGACAAACCTGGATATACCGCTCTCTATTCCTTTATCTGCCTCATTTATACAGATCCCTGGGGGACACCACTAATCAAATCCTGTCAATTTGAGTACATACCCATTAACCCTACTCTCTGTCTCCTACCTCCAAACCAACTCCCTCCCCATGTCAATGGGTTGCTTTGAATTCCACATGTTCTCATTTCTGTTAACAGTCTCTGATGCTAAACCTTAACGAATGCCTCTGGAAGTCAATATACACATAACCCCCATAGACACTCCATTATTTACCACGTTAGTTACATCTTCAAAAAGTTTCGTTGGACTTGACTTACACTTTACAAATCCATGCTGACTCTCTCTGATCAATTCATGTTTATCCAAGTGCTCAGTCATTCTTTCCCTAATAACAGATTCTGGCAACTTCCCCACAACAGACGTCAGACTAATAGGTCTATAATTTCCTGTTTTATCTCTCCTACCCTTCCTAATTAATGGAATGACATTTGAAATTTTTCAATCCATGGAATTATTCCTGAATCAAGAGAGTTTTGAACGATCATGACAAAAGCATGTACAATTTCCTCACCTGTTCCCCTTCGTCCCCTGGGATGGTAAACATCAGGTCCTGGAGATTTGTTTGTCTTTAGTCTAATTGTTTTCTCCAATACCATTATTTTACTTACACTGAATCCCCTTGATTTATTTTCAGTTTTCCTCGTGTCTCTGGTACATTATCCTCATGCTTTTCTGTGAGTGTCAAAAAAGGCTGCTATTTCCTGATTTTTGAATTACAATATCACCTCCATTTGTCTTTAAGGGGCCCACATTACTCTTAGTCACCCTTCTTTCTCTTAATGTACGTTTAAAAACCTTGAAAGTTGTCCTTAATTTCACTCACTAGTTTTTCTCGTTTTCCCTCTTTGCACCTTTTACGATTTTTTTTTCGTTTCAGCACCACAATAAACAACTCTTCACTGTGAAATTTGCTCAATTAGTTCTTCAGTGTCAGAGCGAGAATTGTCCATCCCGAATTGATTTAAAGTAACAAACACAAGCACAAATATTCATTCGTCTATCAAAGCACTGATGGACACAGAAAGATAAACACAGCTTGAAACGCAGTCAGTATCGGGATTCACAGGGAAACTGGCAAGTGAAATAGACAAAGATAAAACAGTCTGAATCCCCAACAGAATGTGACGTGTAGCTGATAGATATTAATGAGAGGAGGTGGGAAACCGGACCATGAATTGGCTCCGTGGCTTAGTTGGTTAAGCGCTTGTTCAGTAAACAAGAGATCTTGGGTCCAACTCCCAGCGGTGCCTTTGTTTAATTCGTGGTGTTTCGTGAATTTTAGACGGAAAAACGCACAGTATGGTGTTTGTGTTTTGTTCAGGAGCCAACACAGAACTGATCAGGAAGTCTCTTCAAAAATGCCTTTTCATGAAACAGTCAGCCCTCTCATAGAATGTGTCCGTGACACGTTCTTGTTTCTGGGCTCATTGAGGTCGGGGGATAATTCTCGATTCGAGGGTCATACCCTGGAGACGCCCTAATTTCACCCTAGTCTTTTGATCTTGACGTGCGGTTCAAACTTTGCAAAGAGGAAAAATAAATCCCCAATTCACTCCACCTGAATCTCAAGCGCTTTCGGAAGAAGTTCAGTTCAAACAATCAGGACTTCAAAGGCACCTCAATGA